>NW_024428039.1:0-44121 GCF_017562075.2 Anopheles merus | reverse complement strand
CATTCCATAGTACTTTAATCAAAATTGAAAGAGTTCGATGGCATAAAATGCTATTCTAAATTTTTTTTAGTAATTTGTATACGAATAGTTTCTTCCCAGCTTTCAAAATCAGTCAAAACTTTTCGCGGGCCGGATAGAATGTTGCGGCGGGCCGCATTTGGCCCGCGGGCCGGACTTTGCCGACCGCTGAGCTAGACTGTTTATGATCCTAATATTGAACTTTTTCGAAAATGCGTCTATTTCTTTGTTTAATGATCACTTTAAGATAAACAATATATTATCCTATCCCAAGTGATCTCATGTATCTAGTTTTGGAAACATGATCCTTAATCATTTTTAGCAAACTGGTGAAATTGCTGTACGCCTTGGTACTTTGAAATTGGAAAGCAATCATATGGCAACAATAATTTAGCATTCAATTACATCCAACAATAATATGTTCCGGTTCTCAATCATTTGCCATTGGCGCAATAATAATTATAAAACCAGGGATGTCGATTCCATTATTAATAGTTGCATATTTACAGCTTACATTCTTACATAGCACTTAAGAGACGAGTGATGCGTGTGAGTTATGATAATTCAAAAAAGAATCTGAGCACACTCAGCCTTTTAAGGCCATTCATACACGTAAATTTAAATTTTAGATAATTAGAATCGTTCGTTATCGTTATCCGGCGCTACAACCGCTTTGCGGTCTTGGCCTGCCTCAGGAGTGTCCGAAACCGATCACGGTCTCGCGCCTTCGTCTGTCAGTCCGTTATCCCGGCCTTAATGGCGGACGCCTCCATGCCATCTTGCCACCTCAATTTGGGCCTACTACGCCTCCTCTGTCCTTGTGGACGGCCTAAAAAGACTTTACGGGCTGGGTCGTCCGTTTCCATGCGTATAACATGGCGTCATTATAGCGACTCCTCCATTGTCCTTCCACACATACGGGGCCAAGTATCCTTCTGAGCATCTTCCTCTCGAACGCGGCTAAGAGGGTTTCGTCAGATTTGGACATTGTCCATGTCTCAGAGACGTATGTGAGTACCGGAACTATATAGGTACTATATAGTCCCAGCTTCGTCCGTCGTGACAGGTTCTTTGAGGTGAACTGCTTTTTCAGGCTGTAGAATGACCGGTTGGCAGCCAGCATCCTTGCGCGCAACTCAGCTTCCATGCTGTTGTCGTTGCTGACCTTTGACCCAAGATAGGTGAATTGTGGGACGACTTCAAAGTGCGTTCACCTATCTGCACGTCACGCCTACGTAGATTCTGATTATTTATTGGTAGGATCGCTGATGTTGCCACCATCAGTTTGGTCTTTGCCTCGTTTATCTGCAATCCGAGGCTCTCTGCCGCCTGCTCGATCCCTTGGTAGGCTTCTGCTACATAGGAGAGCCGCAGACCAATGATGTTGTAGCATATCTGCTATACAGAACATATTGTAATACACACTATCAGCTATAAACACATTGTAACACACTTTGGAAAGCCAAACCACACCATTGTAACACATTCATTATAACACACACAGCAAATCAGATCATACCATACACATCCGGAAGAGCTCAGGTCACACCGTTCATATAAAAACAATTGTGACACACTTAACAGAACCAACCGAAAACGTACAACATAAGCAGGAACAGTTTATGCATTATAAACCAAAGCAGGAATAGTATAAGCATTAAACCCAAAACAGGTATTTGGTGACAAGAACCGTTCTTGTCAACAAAAGACAAACGTAAATAGCTGAGTGAAAACAATAACTTTCCAACATACAACCCGGAACCAAATGTACGAAACCCTTAACTCATTTGAGTATAAATAAAACCAATTCCAATCGTGGCAAGTCAGATTCGTTCGGACTGCCAAGATAGGACATTACGCTCCCCAAAACCTTTGCCTTCCAACTTATTTCAAGAGTTTAGTTATGTCCCCCTACCCAAGGTAAGGCTTCTAAACTCCAACGTTTCCAGTAAGGGAAACCTCCTAAAGGTTTCTATGATCGCCTGGACGATCAAGTGTTGAAAAGTCCGCTTCGAACAAAGTATTATTCCACCTCGGCTCATGTCAGTAAAAACTGACCTACCGCGACGTTGATCGATGTACAGTATGTACCGCATGTACGCTCATCACATTACATGGCGACCTTAATTATCTTCCGAACACATTACAATGTCTATATCATCAGCGTATGCCAGGATCCGGGATGATTTATAAGAGATGGTTCCCGTAGTCTCCACCCTGGAGTCGAGGATGGCCCTCTCTAGTGCCAGGTTAAATAGGAGACAGGCAAGCCCGTCCCTCTGGCGCAGACCCTTGGTCCTGAGAGTTTTCCATCCACCTCGGCATGTGATGTTGGTCATAGTCATTTTAACTAGCCTTATCAGTTTGGCCGGGATTCCAAATGAGCTCATAGCGTCATACAGTTTTTCCCTGGCTATGCTATCGTATGCGGCTTTGAAGTCAATGAAGAGATGGTATGTGTCGTTTCTGTATTCAGCCATCTTCTCGAAGATCTGCCGCATGGTGAAGATCTGGTCAGTGGTTGATTTTCCGTTTCGGAATCCTCTTTGATAGTTTCCGACTATCCGACTTCGACGAGCGGGACAAGGCGATCCTGAAGGACCAGGGAGAATATTTTATAGGCAGTATTCAACACCTTAATACCCCTGTAGTTGTTGTAGTCCAACCTGTCTCCCTTCTTGTATATATGGGGTAGATGTCTCCTATCTCCCTTTTGGGTAGATGATGCCGAGATTCCAATTACAAGGCATCACATTCGCTATCCCACACCTCAGTAACAATTTGATGAATCTCGTTTTCTAGTCGTGGCCCTCCATTGACCTTGACCAGTTCAGCTGCAATTCCGTCGGTTCGGGTGCCTTGTTATAAGATTATATTATCTTAGAATAAGCTGACGATAACTTTAGTTTCAGTGTTAAGTTTCCATTTCCAAAGTGAATGAGGAAGAGAAATAATACACGTGTTTTGAAATTTACGTATGCAACTGATAAAGTTCTTTATTGAATATAAAAATATTAGAAGTATGTTGGGCGTATTAGTAAAAGGGCTGAAAGAACTTTTTTCGTCGATTTGTTCTCCTCGTTGAACGCAATTAAGAGATTAGCTGTTTGCTTTGAAGTAGTCATACTCTTGGAGTTTGGGATAGAATTTCTACTTTGCAGAAATTGTATGCTTGGTTTCGATTAAAACGCCATGACCTGCCTTACAGGAAGTGTACAAAATTAACCAGTGGCTGTTGCGTTATAGCCGTCCGTTCGACTGTCCGTTCATCCCCACACGACGGATTCGATCCAGTCCAGGTATGGGTGAACTTTGGTGTAAATTGCCGGCGTAGAACTACCGCACACCTGCCCCAAAGATGTCACACCGAGGATGTAAAACATACAATGGTTTTCTTGTACCGTGATCTGTAGCGGGCCGCCCGAATCGCCCTGACAGGTATCCTTTCCACCGGCCAGATCACCAACGCACATCTGCGTGGATAGGATGCCCTGGCGGAGGTGTCGGTCATACCGGTATCGCTCGGCACACAGTTCATTGTTGTAGATGTTGAGTGCGACCTTACGCAGCTCGTCCGATTTGGCACCAAGATACTCCGTCCGCCCGAATCCGGTCGCGATCGCTGTGCGTACGTTCAGCACTTCCGATGGGTACAGACAGGCCGGCCGTATAAAGTTCGTAAAGATCACACGCTCCGTCAGCTGAATCAGTGCGATATCGTTATATTTTCCGACGCTCCGTTTCAAATCCGGATGCACGATGAAGCGCAAGATGTCGTAATTTTCCGGTTCCGCACCATCGTCCTCGCGCACCAAGCTCTGTTCGCCCAGACGCACAATGGAGGGTAGTGTGCTGCAAGTGGACAAACGGTAAGGTAGTGTTCAGTGATTTAATGTGCTTTTTTTGCTTCTTTCTTTCGGCCTTTCCGAGCCGATGATCTACCCGTCAGCTGATTCCGCGTAGCAGTGGGCTGCCGTTAGCACGTAGTACTCGCTGATCAACGATCCTCCGCAGTCGAACGAGTAGCCACCATTCGGCTGCCGCCATCCGATCGCAGCCATGTGCGGGAACTCGCCCGGTTTCGTCACGTTGCCACCGACGATCAGCTTCACCACCATTTCACACTTCGGTACATCGATTTTAACCAGGGTTGGATTCAGTGTGAGCGCACTGATCGCAACACTTTCCGTCGTAAGGTCCTTGTATTCGTTACATTCTATGGAACGGTAAGAGCGAATCGGTTTCTTAGTGAAATTACGCGTTTGTCCGTGTTTGCTTCTTCGTGGTACTTACTTTTTTCGCTTATCCGTTCGTTTCCGCCACGACTTTGCGAGTTAAGTGGTGTCGGTAAGCTAAACCCGCTCGGGGGGCTGTCGAGCTGTTGGGATTGTGGGCAGCAGACGATCGCTTCCGTGGCCGAATAGCTGCACACAGTGATTCGATTGCCGCGTTTGCACTTCGAGTATGGTCGGCACACTCCCGACTCTCCCTGGTGCGAGCATGATTCGCCGTCTGCGAAGAAATGATGGGATAGATGTTCACTGGTTAAAAGCATTGACGCACTTTCTGTACCAATGCAATATAGCTTTAAATATTTATTAGGTGCCGAGCAAAATGTATGATTTGAGTGCTCTCTTTCAACAATTATACGATCAGCTGGAATTATATTGCTGCAATCATATTGAAATCTTCTATGACTTTGACTTTATGGTGTACGATTTTTTAAATTTCCGTAGAGAAAATTCGACAGATGTTCAGGCCTGGTTTGGATGTGATTAAAAGTGATGGTCAGTGATGTAAGACCACCATATTTTGAACCTGTTGTTGAAAAAATGTTCAGCTAAATATGACATTTTGGGAGTGACCTATGATGTAATGGCCAGTTCCAGCTGCGATGTGGGATTCGTTTCTCTTTCTGTGATACTTGTTCATCAATGCGTGATACTCACATTTTTGCTGTGGGTAAATATATGCCACATACAGAATTAGTTCATTCAAAAGGGCTAAGCAAAACTGTGTAAAATGACCTATACATGCAACAAATATATGAACTCTAATTTTTATAATTAGATGAACTCGTATTTCCCCCAGCCCGAATATGAAGACTAACCATCTTCCGCACATTTTAAATGTACAATAAAACTGTACGACATCAATTGAATTCAAAAGTATTGAATTAACTTATTCGTTCTAAAGAATATCTCAATAATTTTGTATAATAATTCAAGGTCAGTGGAGGCATAGGAACATGATAAGAACAAACATATTAATAATATTTGCCTTGAGAATCTGTCATTAGGACTAAGGATAATCTTTAAAAACTTTGCGGTAAATAATTTACCATTGAAGATGATTTATAGTGAATTCAGATTAAGCGAGAACAAGTAAAAAATAGTTATTGTTAGTCAGACATGGACAACATCCTATTTAAAATCCATCAAAAGGGCCTTATATTATTTTAGTTGACCTTCTTAATATAAACTTGCTTGATATTTTAAATAACTGAAAAGATTAAGCTGCGAGGCCATGGCGGCTGAGAAACTTTCTCAACGCTCATTTTCTCAGGCACTCATGCGTGGCTTTGAGAAAACTATGTTCTAAACGTTTATAGAATGAGCACAAATCGATTTAACAAACTTTTGAGAATCTTTGAGAATGTTGATGATGCAGCGAATGGCTATCTGAAATATGAGCAATAACACTTGCAGGTAAAGACCTGTTCAGATAGAATAATTCTCAGCTTTAGTAAGTCCCATGGTCCCGCTGCTTTACATTTACTGTTTTTTTTTTAATAATATTGCAGACGATTAATCACTACTTTTTAGCTTGGGATGCTGTTTTAAAAACAGGACTGTCATGGTCTATCATACTGAACAGATTGACCTAAACATCAGCTACCCCATGTACAAGAAGTGAGACAGGTTGGACTGCATTAATTACAGGGGTATTAAATTATAAATATTCTCCTTGATCCTTCCAGAAACTATCAAAGAGGATTTTGTAACGGAAAATCAACACTCTGACTGACTAGTTCTTCAACATGCGCCAGATCATGGGAAAGAGGTCAGAATAACAGACACGTAAAATGGAAACTGAAAACTACTAAGGGACAGGCGGCAGTGAACCTCGGATTCCAGATGAATGGGGTAAATACCAAACAGATAGTGGTACCACACCAGCAGCCCAACAAACAGCGGCATACCTACGTAGGGGTGACATACGGAAAGGTTAACACACTTTTCAAATCGTCCAAAATTTCGCTTTGGGCCTAGTGATGTCTAATCACGGAGTGAATTCGTATCAACTGTGTTGTGGATCAAATCCCGAATCAACTCCGGGTCCGAGAGAGTGGTATGAGAGACTCTCTGTCGCTACTCTTCGGCCACCGCTGTATATTTCATTCTATCCATCTTTATTTATTCTCACGCATATTAAAGGTACAGGATACATTCAACTTTGAACTAACTAAATAAATAATAGAACAATTTTGTTTCAATTTGCATTAAACTTATGTCTAATTGGAGGAAAAGATCCTGGCTGCCAACCGGTCATTCTACAGCCTGAAAAATCAGTTCAACTCAAAGAATCTGTCGCGACGGACGAAGCTGGGACTATATAGTACCCATATAGTACCGGTACTCACATACGTCTCTGAGACATGGACACTGTCCAAATCTGAGCCGCGTTCGAGAGAAAGATCCTCAGAAGGATACTTGGGGGAAGGATATGTGTGGAAGTACAATGGAGGAGCCGCTATAATGACGAGCTATACGAGATGTACGGCGACCTCACTGTCGCCTACACTACAGCGTATAAAGCTGAACACTACAGCGTATAAAGCTCGCCAGGCTCCGGTGGGCTGACCATGTTATACGCATGGAAACGGACGACCCAGCCCGTAAAGTCTTTTTAGGCCGTCCACAAGGACAGAGGAGGCGTAGTAGGCCAAATTGAGGTGGCAAGATGGCATGGAGGCGTCTGCCATTAAGGCCGGGATAACGGACTGGCAGACGAAGGCGCAAGACCGTGACCGTGAGCAAGACCGTGAAACTCCTGAGGCAGGCCAAGACCGCAAAGCGGTTGTAGCGCCGGATAAGTAAGTAAGTAAGTAAATTATTTTCAATCCACAAAATATAAAGATAACAGATAAATCAATAAAAATTACTGAAGATAAACACTTAAATAATGTATCTTTTTAATTGAGTAAGCAATAGGCTTAAGCATCATAAAGTTGCAACCGACTCCTTTGAAGCAATTTATTCATCATTATTAAGTAAGGCTCCGATTTCCTAAACACAATGTGCAACAATATTCAGAAAAAGAAAGATCGATGTAAAGTAAACAATTGTACAGATTACTTTAAATCTAAATTGTTTAATTGTTAAATGTTTAATTACATATCTTAAGCTTGATGCGCAAGATAGTTAATGTAGTAATTTGAAAGAGATTTATTTCTTATATGTAATCATATCATAAGGGACGGTCCCGTGGTACAGTCGTCAACTCGAACAACTCAATGACATGCCCGTCATGGGTTCAAGCCCAGAATGGACCGTACCCTCGTAGTAAGGATTGACTATTCGGCTACGTGGTAATGAATTAAGTCTCGAGAGCCTGTACAGGCCGGCATGTCCGCGTAGGACGTTACGCCAAATAGAAGAAGAATGTAACCATATTTTGCTCATTTATCATAATATTACAAAATAGTAGAAGTCGAAAATATATTGCATATCGCTAGAAAATTGTTAAGGTAAGGGTCCTCGTAGTGATCGAGTGGAAATTAAAGAGAAATATTTAATGATCTGATTCCTTGAGGCAAAAACCGTTGTCGATTAAGGCCAGTTTGTACCACTAAGGGGCTGCATTGTAATATGCGGGGCACTGTGCATACGGGACTTGCACCTAAGACGGGCATGTTTGTTTCGCCGTACCAGATGGCGACTATACAACAGAACTATCACAATTTGGAACATAATTTATAAAATGAACGCACATTTGATTCTCAATTAATTTGTAACAACACCTAGCACATAATTATTCTACAAAATATAACCTATAATATAGTTATTTGTTATCCCCCACCGACATCTAATTTTCATCGAGTACTGTTGAGTGTATCAATCGTATAATCTGCTTTTGCATGTTTGTTTCTATATAGTTTTAATAGATATGGAATTCAATATACAGTTCACGCTTGGCAATCCGCGCTGAATCGAGTACGGATTATTGAATGACTGTTTTATGTGTTTATGAGCTATTTAACACATTACATACATTTTCATGTGGTGCAAACAATGCTTTGGATTAAAAAAAGAAAGATATTTATCTTTTTAATCATATTTCACTACTTTGGTCTAATAAATTTACGTGTCTAATAAATAAACGTGCGGTTTAAAAATGTGTGAATTGTTCTCGTGTAAACAATAATTTAGTTTGATAACAAATATGTGATACAAAAAACAAACACGTTCCCTTTCACTCGATCAATAAATAGTCCTTTAAGAGAATATCAAACACTTAAAATAACCATAGCGATATTATGTTCCTAAAAGCTCACACTTGCTGCCGAACTTTGAAACGATGTTACTTTTTTATGTTTCATCATCAGCTTTAAATATTAGCACACCTCATGGCGAACATAGGCCATGGTATATACATACAATAACCAGTTTTTAGAGTCCGTATAACGATTCTTGTGTACTTTTTACTGTCGTTGGCAAAATTCCTTTATTTTTTATCTCACTCCGACACGTTTTCGGATTTGCACATCATGTTGAAAAAAAGCAAATGCAAGTTAAAATCAACTAAAAAAGCTACTTCACTTTACCGATCATCTGCTTTGCACGATCATTTCGCGTGTTTTGTTCTTAGCTACCACTTCTTGACGTTGGCTCTAGAACGTGCTGCAATAACCTGTCCTTGGCCAAATAACCATCGAAGTAGCCAAGCAAATTCTTTTCTTGCCAAATGTAAACAACAAACAACCCGTCGAGGCTTTTTGCTGCACAGTTCAAATAGTGCTTTAAGTTGATATTGTGCACATTAGATGTTGCGAGATTAATGTTGTGAATTGGATGCGTCTGACGGTGACTGTGTCCGGATGTGTGCCTGTGTCTGTTTAATGTGCACAAATCATTGTTCTCGGTGAGTAGATTTGCTGATAATGATTTGCACACTTTCTATGCGAACCCCGAGAGCAAATGATAGTGCGTCATTAATAGAAGCACACTGCAGATGAGCCGCTTATACCGGAGCGATTAACTTTGCAGTGAAACGCGTTACAAACACGATACGCTTTCGTAGATTAGATAGAAACAAAGCGGTAACTTCTTGCCTGTCGCTGTAAGTTTGAAGTCACTCTCGATAGTTTGACAGTCTATAAATTGGTCTGCTTTTTTACATATCAACCTCAACTACACCCATAAATTAGCTGGTGATGCCAGTTTACCTTGCAGCGCAAAGAGATCAGTCGCGAAGAAACACAGCACTATTAACACAGTCCACAAAATCATCGTCTGTATGGTGTCGGCACGTTTGATTGCGCTTCCCATGGCGACGAATTTATTTTTTGGCCGTTCTCCACCAAGCTAAGCACAAGACAAGAATCGTATCTTTGAGATCGAACAGAGCGCTATCAAACGGCAATGGCGCAGCTTCCGCGAACCCACCACTACGATTACTAACACCGAGCCAGAAACGAGTTTCTATCGATCGTCGGCGCGATCACCTCGAGAACTGATACGTTGCGGCATGCCGTTGAGGTCCGGAGACTATCGGGAAGCGTGGCGAATCTCACCTACACCGATGTAAGCCGTTCTCTCAGCGCAAGATGCTGGGACGGGCTCGCGAGTCGTAAGGTGTTTGTAAAACCGCGATTGACGATCGTTGCGTGCTCCTCTCAATGATGACACCAACCTGGAGGGTTGCGCTTGTGTTTGTGTCTGATCATGTGCCGGAAAACTCATGGTGATGATGATCAAATTTGAATATCGTTTGCGAGCATTTCATTTTTGGTTAGTAGCAAGTCATACTAGTAAAATAAAAGTCAAAACCTATTGATCACGTTCCGAGGATTAAACTGGTTTTGGTGCGTCTTCTTGTTGAACGTTCTCTCGATACTCAAATTTAAATGAAGGTTGATGCAAAACAAAGGAAGAAGAAAAGAACATCATGTTTCGAATAAAGTAGAATATTGTTCTTAAATTGAAAAAATGCTTGGCTATCTCTTCGTATTATATCTTATCCACTCTTATCGGATTTAAATTATGAGTCAAGCGCCTTTGATCCTTTTATATTTCTTTGCTGTTTTTATTTTATTGGGTTACAACAAATAATAATTTTAAATTGATATTTTTTTCAATTTTTATTCCTGAATAAAATATATTTTTAACACGGCCTGTTTCTAACAATTTGGACGTAGTTCGATTGCCATTCTTCCGGTTACTCGTTATTAAAATACTTATATATATTCGCTATTTGTGTTCTTTTAATAGAATAACAATCTACAACCTAATTATAATAAGATGTGAATGTTTCTCTAAGGTGTATTGTTCACGGCTAACATTAGCTGTAGCTAGCTGCCTTAATCCCGTTGCATTCGTATCCTATATGATACGGTGTAACTTTGTTTTTTTCTACATATTATTTAAGTTAGGGGCCTCCAACATACGATCCACCGGCCAACTTCATTTACATTCGAATTTACGTTCAATTTACAATCCGGTATGTTAAGAATGTAAGCATTTTTTTTTAAATTAATACAGTGGAGCGACGTTTATTCGTGTACCTTTTATCCGGCTATTCGTTTATTCGTGCTGCTTAGAAATGACAGTTTAATGCAAAGGTGATATCGCGTTCTGAGGAAGGCATTTAAAAAAATAATAAACGGTTATCAGAGCACATTGTCATTACCAAAAACACTATAATTTATGGCAAATTTCAAATATTCTCATTGAAAAAAACATGAAGTTTATAAAAAGTAGGTAATTTTTTATCAAAAAATACGATAAATTAAAAAATATGCATATCTTTTGACTCATTATCCGTGTTATTTGCAAATCAAGGCTAGGTCGAGTCCCGATGAGTCCAGATAAACGACGCTCCACTGTAATAGGATTTTAATTTTTTTATTTAAATGCTTGTTTTATTTTTATACGTCAGTTTGGTGATCGAGTAAACGTGAACGTTCTATTTTGAATTTTTATATTATAAATCATTTAAAATTTCATTGATTTCTATTGTAATTAACGTTTAATTTGTTCTATATCTAATTGCCGGTCTAATGGTACAGTCGTCAACTCGTACGACTTAACAACATGCCCGTCATGGGTTCAAGCCCCAAATAGACCGTGCCGCCCCATACGTAGGACTGACTATCCTGCTATGGGGGGAAATCAATAAGTCACTGAAAGCCAACCCCACAAGTGTGTTGGCATGCCTTGACCGGCATCGGTTGTTGAGCCAAAGAAGAAGAAGAAGAATATCTAATTGCACGATACGTTCGACTCGATACGATTGGGAAGTGGCGTCACCAGTCACCAGCACGTGAGACCATTTTCGACTCTTCTCACTATTTTTTAGATAATTTAGTCGTTCCAACATTTTAATTTTATCCTTTGCACTCGGTATCATAAAAGCGCACTATAAACACTTCACTGCTCATTCGATACGATGTTTTTACCAATGTGAATTTTTGAAATTTGCCATTAATTGACCGATTTTGAAACGGCGATTACCGTTTTTTTTGCACACTATTTTTTTTTTTTTGCACAGCACACTATGTAACATTTGTATTGAACTGTCATTTCTCAACAGAACGGATAAACAGACAGACGCATAAAAGGCACCTGTAAAAACGGCGCTCCACTGTATATGAACTAGTGATCCCCGAACCTTTCGGGACGGAGCCATGCGTAAGCGACCCGGAGTCGTTCGGGTCGACCCGAAAGGTACAAGTAGGTTCAGTAGGTGCAACGATTCCGGTAGGTACAAGAAAGCATAAGCGACTCGACCCATTGGTGCAACGAGTTCGGGTCGGGTCGGGCCAAAGTGGGTTCATTCCGACACACGAGTGCAGCGAGTTCGGGTTGCAGCGAGTAGGTGCGAGAAAGCATAAGCAACTCCGACCTGTTGGTGCAGCGAATTCGGGTCGGGTCGTGTTCAATCCGATCCGACCCGACCTGAACTCGCTGCACCAACGGGTGGGAGTCGCTTATGCTTTTTCGCAACTACTCATCATTCGAGTCGACCCGAACTAGTTGCACCCGCGGGTCGGATTTGATTCCGACTCCGATCTAGCGCACCCGCTGTACCCACGGGTGGGAATCTATTTCGACTGGCTCGCACCCGACTCCGGGTCGGGTCGTGAAATGAATCGTATCAAATCAAATATCGATAGAAAGAGAAAAAAACGAAAGCTCTATCCAAGCGCCATAGATTAAGCCTAAACGACTGCAAAATCACATATCCATAGACAAAACCGAAAGATCCATAGATTCACTGGTTTGCTCAATAGATAGCGTTTATAACTCATCGATATATTGCTATTGATCCGAACCTATCGGGTCTGAGCCATCCGTTCTAGTTCTAGTCTAGCCGTTCTAGTTCTAGCGATGCGTATCTTCAATGCGAAACCATACAACAGTTCAGAGAGAAGGAGAAAGCTCCACTGTGTGACTATCTCACCAAAAGATGGCGCCACCAGTTATTTTTAAAATATTTTTCGAATGCATCAGTCGTCTACCATATGCTATACGAAGTCTCTTTAGATTCCTTTTAGGTTGAGGACTTCCCAAGTGCCACAAATCCACTAAACGACCACTAAACGGCTTCTAAACGACTCAAGTTCTCTACCTAAACGGAATATAGAAAGACTTCGTTTAGCAGACGCCAAACGACTCATGCATTCTAAAAATAGCAAAAAGCTGGTGGCGCTATCTGTTGGTGGATACCCCAACCAGTTGAGCTTCATCGCTTGGAGGAGAGCTTTCTCATTTCCTCTGTACTGTTGTATGGTTTCGCATTGAAGTTATGCATCGCTAGAACTAGAACGGCGATACGATTGTTTAAATACTAAACTCCAACGGAAACCACCAGCACTGAAGCAAGTGAGATTTGAGCAATGGTCATTGGTGTTGATACCCACGTATCTAACCACACGACCATTTATATAGATTTTTGCTCAGAAAGTTAGAAGGCTATATAGGTCATAATAAAATGCAACTTGTCGAAACACATTGCAAGAAAGGATAGCAATATGATGATGAGTTGTAATACGCCATCTATTGATCAACCAATGAAGCTGTGGAGCTTTCATTTTTTTTCTATGGATATTCAATTTTCCAGTCGTTTAAGCTTAATCTGTGGCGCTTGGGTTGGGCCGTTTAGAACTCGTTTAGTGATCGTTCCAGTATCCGGTCATAGCGTTGAAGGCTAAGTGTTAAAAAGTACTGAACTTAATCAAAAATAGCCATTTATCAAATGTATTTTGGGTAAAAATCGTGTTATTTGACTTACCCGGATGCCTCGGGAACGCATAAACCGCATATCTCGGGAACAGACTGTACGTTTTTAAATAATCACAAATGTCCAACAACACTCATAACAATTTACCACTGTGCACAGTGAATTCTAAAATAAACAATCACAAACTTATCGTTTTTACGTCACAGTCGCGTTAATCACAACTGGCGGCGGTGTTTGGACGCAAGATTCGGTATTGTTTGTGGGAAGGTTTTTGCAGAAGTTCATGTTTTTCTACATTATTCCGCTACAATGTCCTATTCGCCGGCACCGGATGAGTGAGTGTAGTGACAAAGTACGGTGTGTACCGTTTTACTAATAAAATGTTTATAAATTCACAGCGATGCGATAATTGCGGAGGAGGATATGTTTGCAACCGGCGAAGGTTGTTCGGTAAGAACTGCAAGAAGAACCAAGAGAGAAAGAAGTAAACAATAACAATATATCCTACATCGCATATGTTCTATTTCTATGCAGCAAATTAGCTTCCTAAGCAGTCAATTGCTGGAGGACCACATTATGGGATTGGACAAAACATTGAACGACTCTAATGCTACTCTCGCGTTGTCGCAGACATCGCCTGGCGTAGACATCGCCTTGCCAAGTTCGCTGCTTCAGGATGTGAAGGGTTCCTTGCCGAGCTCACTAAATCCGACCGGAAAGTATCCGTCGGTGGACGAACTTTGCCTCGCAGATATACATTTTACGGTCATTCCATCCAGCACCCAAGGCTCGGGTTTCATTTTTTCCGAGCAGCTCCAGAAGCTGTTCCTCAAAACGGACAGCATCTGTTCGTTCGATATAGCGTGCCAACTGCCCACCTTTCTACCGCCGACGGGATGGTACGTGCGTGTAATGCTGGTATCACTCGCGCCGGAATCGCAGCACGAATCGATCACGCGCTGCCACAAACACATCGCGCACGATACCGGCCCGGAAGAGATCCGGAAGCATGTAGTGAGATGTAAGAATGAACAGCACGAATATGTTGGTGCAGATAATGGGCCCTTCTTCGAGGATCGATACGCGGTCCGCGTACCGCTCGATGACGAGGTGCTGTGCGTCAAGATAATGCTACAGTTCGTCTGTCAGAACACGTGCTTCAGGCTGGACCAACGCCGTACCGGGCTGGTATTTACGCTAGAGAACGACCAAGGCAACATATGGGCAAGGCGGGTGGTGCCGGTGAAAATCTGTATCAACTATCGGCGAGACATGCAAAACGAGCAGAATTCAGCGACCAATTTTTTACCCACTTCGTGCCTTACCGCCGGCAGATCGGACGCACTCGGTACCTCAGCCGTTCGGCGGTACAAAACTGGACGCCCGGGCAAGCGGCTCCAACGCGGTGGCAAGTTAGGCCCGGGTGGAGGGAGTGTTAACAGAGCGGACCGCACGGTTCCGGTTAGAGCAGCGCGCAACATTGAACCGTGCACGGTGAACATCGAAATGCCCAGTTTGCGAATGGCCAAGCGGGTGATGGACAATGCGATTGGCATGATATCGGCGCAGATTTTGCTGGAAGATGATACGGAGACGAAAAATAGACTAACGGTGTTTCTGGACAGCATTCGGCGGCAGCGTGACGCGTTGGCCATGAGCAACAGCCAGTGTAGCGTAGACCTGCTTTAAAGCTTTAATTATTTGTTTACCCTTTGTTGTAGAAAAGTTGTACGTTTACATTCAATTCAATGTATATTTATTATCCCATTTGAACGAAAATCACGAGCAGTTCCTGTTAAGAGAGCGAATAATTTTCCCAAGTTTTTTTTTGTTTCACTATCACACAAAAGTACTTACTGTTTTTGTTTTATTCCCGGACGACAAATTGACAAACATTAACCATAATCCTTGTTCCTTGTTTCGGATAGATGTAAGACAATAAAAGTAAGCAAATGCCATTGTTCTAATAAACACTTGATCGTTTTATTTTGCGCTGTCCCAGTGTCTAGATGCATTGTATTGAAATATATCGTAGCGATAGAAAGCCCAGAAAGTTTCTCGTCGTGTTGCGCGTAGAAGGGTACAGAGTAGATCGAAAACTCTTAAAGCAATATTCAACTGTTCCGGACTTTATTACGCCATTTCTACTGATCCTCATCCTAGTTGTGTGTGGCAGCTTGTTTCTTTTATTTTCTCCTATTTTCTCAACCGGCGACATATACTTAGATCCTTAGGGTAAATAATTGCATCGAATATTTGGTCTATAAATAAGATTGCTTTTACATACTCATACTAACACACACACACACACACACACTGACACGCTGACACAGTTGATCATCTGGGTCTAGGCGAGAGAATACCATGCGCAAATTGTCCTAATCATTAACGGGGGCCCGTCTTCAATATGTGCAACTACACAGTTTTTCCAACATATCTGTTTCTAAGTAGTTAGTAACGCGTTATTTTAGTACCACTCATATGCACACCGCTGGTCCAAGGCCAAAAATTGTCCAGAGTATCATGGTTCAGCGCGACGACCTGCGCTTCCTGCTCGTGTTTGCGTCAGAAAATGTTTGGGTAAAAGAATGAACAAAAAACACAAACATATAATTTATCCTTATCTTTCTTTGGTCATTTCGAAACTGTTACCACCTTTACAGCAGAAGGTTACATCGCTAAAGTCAGCAAAACAATCTTCTGTTCATGTTATGGGCTTCTTAAATAACGGTCTCTTTTTTTGTCTTGTACATACATCCTTCGCTACATTACCGGAAGACACACTGAAACTTAAGCGTGAAGCGGAACGTGCCCATCAACAGACGCAATATATTTACACTACACACGTTATTAAACTATAAAACCTCAACAAGCTAAATCAACATCATTAAAAAATATGGCCTTTTCCTTCTCTAATGCGAATGCTTTGTCGAAAACAATCCAAACTAAATACACACACACTAATAGGCAATCATATATAAGTCCGTCACGGTAATGCACATCACTGACCCGATGCTACACTGCTGCAGTTGCTGCACGTTGCTGGTGTTGCGAAGGTCAGTAAACTTTTACCCTAATTTTGAAAGGTATTGTTGTAATGAATTGACTTATGATAAATGTCACTTCTCACCACCAACCTCGTTCTCCGTTGTGCAGTTGTGCACATCCTAACAACCCCCCGCTCCCTCCTCCATCACCACCAACACAAACCGTTGTCAGTCTTTCTCGTCGCTATAAAATTCGGTTCTAAAATTGGCTATCTAAAACAACCCTGTTTTACATTTCCATGTCCTTGTCACAGTGCGCTGTTGAACCACACACACACACACGCTCTCCTTTTAACACCTGTAGGCCAGCCTATATTACCACTCCATTCCGCTCTACCTCCTGGATGTACTATACCAAAGGAAGAAAAGTTATTGCAAATACCGCTCAAGAAGCAAGAGAATACCGCTAGAGCAAGAAGAAGTGCTCTAGTTTCTTTGTACTTAGTATGTTTTTCTTAATTTGTCTGTGTGTGTGTGTCTCTCTCCCTCTCTTTTTGTTGCATCTTTCTAGTTTTTCTCCCATACAATTTGATGTAAATGCAATAACGAAACTATAACGTTATCTCATTAGGCCTTTCAATTCCAATCGCCATTCACGCGTGGAGTTCTGTCCGATCATACCTTACTATTGCGTGCCGGTTTCGGTGGTGGTGTTGGGGGCCGTTTTCGATCATCGTACCCTCCCCCCGGCGTTGGACTACTGCAGCCGGTGATGGTGGAGGAGCTGGATTTGATCACGATTACGCTGTGATTTCTCGTTTCAACCACGTCGTACGAAGCGTTAACCGCCACCACCGTAGTAGTGCCGGCAGCACCCGTTGTACCACCCATCAGTGGTTTAAATGTTATGTAGTGACTTGCATTGCTTGGCTGCTGCTGCTGTATGTTGGCGGCACCTGGCGACGACTGCCGTTGGTCGGCACTCGCCTTACCACTCGGCATCATGCTGTAGTCACCATCGGTTCGTGTTTTCAGCGGCAATGGTGGCGGTACACTATCCTCTTCCGAGGTGGTCGAGCCGTTGGTAATGATTGAATTGCGATTGCTGCTGCTGTCACCGGAACCGATTGAGTTGCTGTCGCCGCCTGCCATGGTGCTGTTGGGAGCCGCACCACCACCCCCCGGCAGTGATCTGCTGCCCATCGTGGGAGTAGCAATGCTTGGCGGTCTCGATAGGCGCTTTTCTTTCTCCACCTCCGAACGTAGCGGTCGTTTTGGATGCAACTAAAACAAAGCAGAAGCAATATTGAGTTTTGGTTTAAACTGGCCAGCAACACTAATCAACCCCTGGTGGTGCACTTTCTTTACCTCCTCGGTTAGTTCAAACACGGGCAACGAGTTGGTTGGTGTTGTTGCCGTTGAAACGGTGGTTGTAGCGGCAGTGGGCGATAGCAGACTGAGCGGACCACCGCCACTGTCCCTGTCGGGTTGGCCGATGCTGGAATTATGCTCGCTTGCCGTCGGTATGGGACTAGTGTAGAATTGACTGTTGGAAACCGACAAACTTAACGACTCTCGATCCATCTTGGGTGTTGGAAAGAGTGGGGGAAAAACACACACACACACATTAATTCCTTGTTACCATGAGTGACAAGACGTTAAGGGTTACATACTTTGCGGCTCGATCGTCGTTTGGTGAGCGTTTTATCCTTTTTCGCCTTCGATCCGGGCGATGTGCCGAGGGACGTTCTGTCGTAATCAACAAAATTAGGATGAAAACCAAAATTAAAACATAATACATAAATGAAAGTAAACGCCAAATAAACACAGGAATACATAATGCACGCGTTTATACACAACAAAAACTCATTATGAGTGAAAGAAAAGAGATCAAACCAATATTCACAACAATACGTAACAAGAAAGAGAGAGAGAGGGAGGAACGGTAGAAACAATTGAAATATAAATGAGAGCGGATAGGAATGGGTATTGGTAATAGAAATCGAAACACACCAAAAACAAAAATGCGTAATGCGATTGATAGGATAGGAACCAAACCGAAAAGAGATGAAATTTAATGCTGAAGAAAGGAAAATATATGCTGCGACATGATTTTCCCGTTCGAGTGCAGTATGTGCGATGATAGGTCGAGTCTGCAAACCGTAGATCATGATCGCGAGATCACGAAGCGAGATAAGCGCGCACCAGAAAGGAAGAAACCAAGGAAGAAAGGATACACATTATTGTTGCTGCTATAGGACACCCAGAAAAGAAAGCTTGATGAAGCGTTGCTGCTAATGCGGTATGATGCGTATGCGCATGGAGAGAGAGAGTGCTCAGTTGTTCTAAGTTTGTCACTGAGCTGGTACAGTTTGCTGTTGTTTGGGCATGATCATATTCATAGTTATCAACAGTAACTGGGTGTTAGTGCGTTCGTGGTGAAGCAAAGATCCTAAAATGGGCCCATCCACCGTGGGTTCAGTCTCGTGAGGTGGAGGAAGGTGTGTACACTAGCGGTGGTCGTGATTTCGCTTTTGTACGCCGTTGTCACTTGACAGCTTCAGGAAGAATGTCTCCCTTGCGACGAAAGGGGGGGACACATAAGTAGAATCGAAATGCACACACAGTCAAACGCACACGAACTCACAGCGAACCGTATTTTCCATAGCACCAGCCGAGTCCTTCTGCCGCCATCGTTCTGAAGCGAATGAATGTCCACGAAATGCAATGCCCCGGGGTAAGTGCGCCTACTAGCGCGTGATGCTCTACACTGGCCTAATTGCGTTATGATCCTATTATTCTTACTAATGTCATCCAAAGTTTTCCACCAGTTAAACATGATGACATGAGTAAAAGACGCGTATCAATGCGCTTCAACCGAAATTGGCTGCACATCGCCACTAAAGATCACCAGAAAGTACCAACAGCGACCTTCACAATTAGAAGATCGCGTACCGTTTTTATGGAGGACAAATTAAATGGTGGAAGAAACACAACGAAGGAATGTAAATAGATAATTCTATCACAAGCGTACTAAACAACACACACACACAGGTATTGTGCCTTTGTAAGAAGTGTTTCAGGTGTACCAATGTTTCTGTACTGAATTGCTTCGACCGATCAGTGTATGCGTGTGCATCCGGTGGCTCAAGAGCAACCAGACTGGTGTGTACTGAATGCGATTGCTGTTTTGGCACAGGTGAAAATACAAGCGAATAATTTGGTATTATACGAACTGTCGCAATTTGGTGCCAATCTTGGATGAAAGGTTGGAAATCAATTTCCCGCCGGACCCATTTGCCGTGAAACTGGACAAACTTATTCGATCGAACTCGAAGAAGTCACTAAAACACATTCCAATTGGTGCAATCGTTTGCGGTAGAGGTTGCATTTGGGTGGGGATTAGAATTTTGCATTCAATCATGCGGTCGTTAAACCAGTACACGATGGTAAAGGGTATAATTTTGGCGGGGTAAAAAGGGAAAGGGAAAAAATGAAACACATTTCAATAAACATACATGTTTTGCGCGGTTTTTTTTTGTCGTTGTTGTTTGTAGGGTGCATACAAATTGACCCTAAGTAATCTTTACATCATTGCCTAGGCTGATGGTTCGCGCTGATGCTGCTGGGTCAATTTGTATCTCCCGATAAATGTAACATTCCAAAAAAGGGGAGAATAAATGTTTGGTGTCTCGAATGGTCTGCTACTTACCTAGCTAAGTTGACCGTGTTAAAGTTGGCCAAGTTGGCGATGGTGTTTTTGAAACCTCCCGAACTAGTCGTCGTTGGTCGACTGTTTTGGTTCTTCGAGATTCCGCTACTACAAAAAGCAATGGCAGAAACAAAACCCGTTAGCTTGTGCTGCACAGTGTAGCTCGCAACACTATGAAGTGGCACTTACTCGGACGATCCAATGCTCGTTTCCGACAAACGACTAGAATCCATGCTCATCTGTGGCTGGTTGGCAGAGATGTGTCGGCGCAGGGTTACCTCCGCGTCACGGTCGATTTTTATATCCGTCATCCGTTTGCCATACTTTGCCTCCACATTCGCTTGAATGGTGGCGAAACATTTCTCGAGCTGATCGTGGAACGGTAGCAAGATAGCAGGAGTTTTCATCTTGTGCAGCAGCAATGCCACCTCGAGCAGTGGAATCTGGGATGCGATCAGATCCTTCAGACGCGCCACAAGACGATCGTCACCCGGGTGGCGGTCAAGATATTCGGGCGTCAGGAATGCTTCCTCGTAGATCGGAAGCCCACCATTGATAGCGGCATCAACCACGCCCTTGATGATGGCGCTTAGCGAGTGCACCGGTATCCGAGGGTCGTTCTGATGCTCCAGTACAAGCTCGCGAATAGCGCGGTTCTTTGCATCGACCGTTTCGATAGCCATCTCGATCGGAGAAATCTGTGGAAGAAAAATGGCAGCAAAATCACCCACTTTTGTACATGAAAGTGTGTTGCAGCGGTACAAGCTGGGACAACTTACCATGATGGTTTCGGTAGATTTCACCGGGAACCATCGTAGAATGCCCGGCAAAGGATCGGTCGTCCGCATGATGGTGCGCTCGTACGAAGTGCCGGCAATATCGTCCCCACTTACGCCACTTTCCCGTATGGGGCGGGAAAACTGAAACTCGCTCACGTTGTTCGATTTGTAGAACTTCACTATATTCGAAGCGATCGTTTGCGTGTTCTTGCCGCCGAAGCGTATGTCCTGACTGACCGGATCAACTTTGACGATTTGAATGAACTGACCCTCGCACTCGCGGATCTCCGGGCCGGGTGTGAGCGTTGTCAGCAGTTCGGCCCGCGGATGTTGACTCAGTATGCGCATGTTGAACGATCCTGCATCCTCGTACTCGTTGCCCCGATACACAAACTCTTTGTTGCGCAAAAACTCCGGAAATCCTGCACCGTAGAAGGTGACGCGGTAGTAGATCGATTCGTACCGCGTCGTACGCAGTATGTTTTCGTAAAACTGCGACATTTTCTTGTACAGTTCGCTCAAACTCAGATAGTCGTACACCTCGTTTTCGTACTGCTGGGCCAGCTCCTTGCACAGATCGATGGCACATTCCCACATCTTGCCCTTGTCGAACAGATCGATCATGCTGCGGTACAGCTGCACCTTCAGGGTGCGGTGCGTGGGGCAGCAATAGTGGCGCTTGGATTTCAGCAACAGCGACAACGGTGTTTCGTCCCAGTTCAGCTCATTGCTGTGCAGCTTCAGCGTGTACGCCGCCTCGGTGAAGTTGTCAAACTCCATGTGCAGCTCGTACAGCTTGTCGACGTAGCGAATGTACATCTCCTTCCGGTTCACGTCTGAGTAGAACTGCAGCAGGCTCACCGTGCACGCCATTCGATTTTCCTTACTCTCATCGTGTATCAGACAGCGGTACTCGAGCAGCTTCTCCATCAGCCGGGTTAGTACCTGCACGCATTGCACACCGTACGTTTGCAGGGTGCTGTGGTTGCTGCACGATTCGTGCATGATCTCGTAAAACAAATCCTTGTACTCCGCATCGCCGTAGCCGCCTTCGATGTAGTGGTCCAGCTTTTCGATGATTTCCTTCTCGAAGTCGTTGAAATTGCCTTTTATGTGGGCCGTGTTTCGCTTCGTATCGCCGTAGCTCTCCATCGCGTACTTCGAGCTGTAATACTCGCACTGCATCATGTCGAAGAAGATGGGTATGGTCGCCCGGCGCAGATCCTCTTCCGGGATCATGCTCATCTCCAGGATCGGTCCAACGAGCCGCGGCACAAACATGATCTTGTGCTCGCCCAGGTTGAACCACATCTTCCGTATCTCGAACACCGTCTCCCGCCGTATGTCTCGATAGGTGCTGCGTATGACCGATTGTTTCGTCTTGCTGAACAGATTCAGCTGCAGGGCCGGCTGCGTAAGGAACGTGATGGAGCACTGGAAGTAGTTCGACCAGACCTGCTTCTCGAACGGGCTGAAAAACTGATCCATTATGATGGCGGCAAAGTGGCGCAAGCTGCCGAGGATCACCATGTTCTGATGCATGATCATGTCCAGCCAGTCGATCGGGAAGACTGGCTTCGAGACCAGCTCCTGGAACACGAGCAGGATCTCGGTGAGAAAGTCTAGCAGATCGTAGCTCGTCAGGAAGCTGCGCACATAGCACTGGTAGTGCGCCTCGGTCATGCTGCGAAAGATCCCGAGCATGATCGCGACCAGGTTACCGACGAGCGGATTGCTACGATCCATCGCGATCGAGCTCTGGATTACGGTTCGCAGCAGAATCAGCATTATGTCCCGGATGTCACTGTCTACCGGGCCGATGTCCTCTTCGCTCTGGAACAGTAGCTCCAACATGTTGTTCATGATATTAACACACTCAGCAACCTATAGAGGCGTGCGGAAGCAACATTCAAGAAAAGCGCAAAGGATGGAAGAAATAAAGTCACGTTAACTGATGATACAGCAAAAGTATAGCAGCAGAAACAGCTTTCTGAAAGACGACCGGATTGAATTTGTGCTACAGCTATACCTTCAATCGAAAATAACAATTGCGCACACTCTGTGTTACACTCTGCAAAAGAAAAACTTTTCACACTCAAACTATCAGGCATCAAAATTAGTGCTTTCTGGTGGTAGCATTGCACACACAGCTTATACTAAAACAATACGATTTAAAGTAAGAAAAGCCCTGTAATGCTCGATCGAGCCCACTGTACCTGATAGTGTGTTTTGGTACTTGCATTGCCCGCGCACACTCGTATAGGTACATTTGAATAGGTAATATGAATTTTGTATGAATTAGATAATAATCATCAAAGAGCAATTAGGAGAAGAAAGTAGAATAAACAATACCTTCGTCTTAGCGGTGGTTTCGCGCGTGTGAAGCTGGGATTTGCTTTCCCCAAGCACTTTTGCTGCTTTGGTAAGATTTTTCTCCTGCTGCCGTATGTCGAACATAAAGTCACCCTGTGTACCGCGCATTGCGTGATAAAAGTGCATCATCACCGCATCACACCACCAGCACACACGAGCACGTATGTATGTTTATATTTATATGTACGTAACCAAATCACATCACCATCATTTTACCATTTGTTCACCATCATCATTGCCATCATCAATTTCATCGTCAACCCGTGTGGAGAGAAGGATCAGTATTGTGTGGTGCAGGACACACAAAGCGGCACAAAGGATTGTTTTTCCGGGGGAGGGGGTTTTTACGTATCGTGTTGTCAGGTGTGTCATTTTTGTGAACATTGTATTGGCCAGAGTAAGCAAGGAGAGGACATTTTTTTTCAAATTTGCGCACACATTCATAAGTTTTCATTTAAAAATTTAATCGAGAACGAGTAAAACGAATGTGAGAATATTATGCAAATATCATGTTTATATCGTTTGTAAAAAAAAAATGAAAAGAATCATAAAAAATAAAACAAACAAAAAAGCGAAACCATTTTTAGAACAAATTATTTACCAAATTGTTCATGTTTGATTGGATTTAACAAAAAAGCAAATAAATAAAGCGCAACCAGCATAATTTTAAGGGCACGAGTTCGTGTTCATATTTTGTTTGTTTTGGGGCACGTTGAATTGATTTCAGTCCAGGAGCATCGTGTTCAAGTGTTGTGGAGTATGTGTGGAGTTTCCAACCACCGGATGGAGAATGAATTGATTTTGGATATTTTTGTTTGTTTGTAGCGGTAGGATGTTTTTTTTTTGTTTTTGGTGATTATTTGTAAATTATGTCCGTTTGGGTTGAGTGTTTTTGTGGGCGACAGCAACGGGGAAAATCGGGATGGGAAAAGGGTACGGGGGAGATGAGTTATTTCGAGGCGTTGGGAATGCAAAAAAGGGTGAGGGAAGGAAAAAAGAAAAAGAAAACACAACTTGTTAAACTTCTCGGTATTATTAATCGACACGTAATTGCTACGAAACAGTAGTTTACCCTAGATACCGAAACTTAACATTCATTCCCGAAACGTTTGACAGGTGGGTGGGTGGATGATGTGTTCAAGATAGGGATGCACCAAATAGGATGATCATTGGTCTATTTGCATGAAGATAGATGGAGAGAGTGATGTTAATACACGAAATGACACAAAGTAAGCTAACCCCTTGATGAAGTGTCTAGTGAGCTTTACATGGCTGTAATGTTACAATTTGATTTAACTAAATAAAAACGGGTGAGTTTTGATGCACGAAATACTAATATACCATTTCAGTGTGGGATCACTAGTGTGAAGATTGTTTCCGGTATACAGAAGGAGAATGATGAATGGATGGATGGAATGGAAAATGGTGAGAGGGATGACAGATAAGGAAAAGTTGTGCTCGGATGCACTCAATATCAGTTGACAACTCGAGGGGCGGTGATGATTGATTGCAGCTTCAGTTTGGTGAAGCCCCTCCTTTTTCGCTTCTCGGTGGTGATTGGTGTTGTGAGATGAAATAAGTAACCAAATCCTTTCGCGCACGTGGGTCAATTGGTGCGGGAAGGAAGGTTAAAGAACTTCGTGCAAGATCAGAGGAAAACTAACGCACACACTAGAAGGACATGTGAAGATGCGGTGATTGTGAAATTCATGCTTCGTTTGATCGTACCAGAAAACGCATACAAAACATGATAACGTACAATACGCAATGCAGTGCACGACAGCACGAACAGCAACCAGTGTACAGGAAGCTATCTCGTCCACAGGATAGCAGCTAAACGCGTACCTGGTGGTGCTGTTGGAACTACCGTTTACACGTAAAATAAGTGCGAGCAGAAGAACAAACGACAGGCAAACATAAAATGGAGCACACATACACACACATAGAGACAGTAAGATAGTGGCAGTGAAAGTTGGTGTCGTAGAAGATGGACAGCACAGCACACACACAGAGCAAACGTACGTACGCAAATCAAACGTATTGCATGCAAAAATGAAAACAAAATAGTCACACAAACTGACACAAAAAACGAGCACAAACAGAGTTTGAAAGAGTTTGCTACCGTTGGGGAGGGCAACGCATTACGTACCTCTTCCTTGCTCTCCAGCTTATCCTTAATCTGCCGACAGAACACGGGCAGCAGAATCGCGCGACATTTGGGCAGCTTGAAAAGCTTCGAATCGACCACATCCTTGATGCATGTCATCTTCGATTGGTTCAGCCGGCCGGTCGGTACGTTCGTAATGATGTCCACGATTTTCTGGCTCAGCTTGACAGGATCGTACACCTGCATCAGGTCGGACGCAATGATGTGCAGATACTTGAGCAGTGCACCCTGCGACTTGAGGAGGTCGTTCTGGTACTTGATCAGCTCGGAGAAGGATTCGAGCAGCTCCTCGAGGTTAGCGACGAACAGCTCCCGGTCCTTGTCCTGGTTCAGATTGGCAAACAGTAGCCGAGAGCGAATGATGAACTTCATGATGTACTGCAGGTACTTTGTGGTGCGATAGAGCGCCTCGTCATTTTCGTTCACCGTGTATATGTTCGCCATGGCACGATCCTTCGAAATGTTGTTTATGGCATTCCGGATGTGCGTTTGTACTACAGTGATAAGTTTTCTGAAAAGAAAAAAAGGAGAAACATTCGCATTACACGAGTGAACTAATGCAACGGACTTACTCGCGATACTTACTCGTAAGCCAAGGTGGCTGAGAAGCTTTCATTGATGTACAGATCGAGCACGGACTGAAAGTGTTGGTACTTCAGATCGTACACGATCTCGATCAGCCGAAGCAGACATTTGAACACCAAATTATCGTACTTGGCTGGGTCGTCATTCGAGACCAGTATGTTGAAGAGAGCGTCCAGAATGTCCTGCAGAAACTTGACCACCTCTTCGCACCGCACATTCATCAGGGCGTTTAGTGATTCTTCCATCTTTTCCTTCCTGGACGACCAGTTCAGCAGCCCCAGAATGTCCACGTTCTGCGTCAGCTTGGTGCTACACAAGTTGGTTTCGATGATGAAGCTGTCTTTCGACGCGAGACTGAAGCCGCTGGTCGATGGTTTGGAGCTCCCGTTCGGCAGTTCCTCCGCCAGCGACGGCAGGCTTAGGTAGTTAAACTGCGTCTCGTCGTCGTACTTTTTGTGATCAATTTTGTACACCAGCAGCGTGTGGCGTTTGTGTTGCAGCGTGGTGCCATCGTCGTTCATCAACCGCACGTAGGATAGGCCGAACGGTTTCTCCGACCGATCCTTTGCCTCGTTCGAGCTGCGGTGCTTGAAGGTGAACCGCAAATGGCACTGCTTGAACTCCTCGATCGGCACGTCGATCTTGAACGTTTCGCCCCACTTTGGTCGATCCTCGTGGTAGTAGATGACGGATTTGTACTCGTTCAGTGCGTTTCCTCCCCCACCGTAGCTGATGACGCCCGGGATGGCGACACCGTGCTTGTTGCAAACGTACGCCGTCACCTCGATGTTTTTGTCACTGCTCTTCGAACCCTTGGAAAACTCGCCGGAAACCAGCGTCAAATATAGATCGTTTCGCACGTCACCGGGAAAGATCACCTCGGGGAAGCCCATTTTGCGAGCGAACGTCACATTGCCCAGCACCAGGTGAGGGTACTCGTCCCGGACCTGCTTGATGTCACCGAACAGTATGTCCACACTGATCCAGATCGCCGCATCGCTCTTTTCGCCCAGGTCTTTGTTAGTGATCAGCTTGCGCAGCGTCGTTTCCAGCGGTTCCTTTTCGCATGGAATGAACGGCATTTTGAGCTGCGTATCGCTTTTGAAATCTTCGGAACGTTTTATGATCGGCTGTAGATCCAATGTTGCCACACCGAACGGTCGGCGCATATGGAACTCATTGCTCGCACTCGACGAATGACACGACCCGATGGAAGGTGTACCGGAGCTGGTTGTGCTGCTTCCTGCTCCAGCCCCGGCCCCTGGCCCAGGCGAGGATGGATTGCTCATCTGCGTTGCTAGATGATTGCGATGCGACTTGTAGCTCCCGCTGCCCGTGGAGTTCGCCATGCTGCTGCGCCGCAGATCCGTATCCTTCCCGTCCATGGCACCGATCCGCACGACGTACGCTACCAGATATATCTTGTTGCGGCTCAAATCATTGCCGGACAGATCCGTGAACAGCACCTTAATGTTGTTGAACTGATCCAGATCGGCGGCCATGCCCTGGCGACTCCACTTCACCACGTAGTTCTCCGTTATAGCTCGCATCTCATCGCCATCGTACAGTGTGAACAGTATCTCCGTGTCCTCACTTAACCGGCACACGAAATTGTGCACCGACAGCAGCAGGTTGTGCGAATGACGATTAACGATATCCAGATTGCGGTTCTTACTGCTGGAAGTGTTTGCCCGCTTGATCCGATCGACCGCGTTCAGATGATGCTCGTACAGCTGGGTGGTGGAGGTGCGCTCTATATCCACGATGTTGCCACCGTCATCTCGTACCACCATGTCCAGATTTAGAATCTTGTTGCCCGTGTCAATTTCGCTCGTGGCCTTTAGTTTGATGTTCTTCATCTCATCCACGGGCAGGTTGCCGGACAGTAGCTGCGACCGCAATCTGATCAGTTCCAGCATTTTGCTCTGAATCAGCTTGAAGGAAGGATGTGTCGATAGGTACAGTCGGCGGTACAGGTACTGCCATTCCTTCAGTACGGTTGTGATTTCCTCAACGATTTCACTGCGCTTTATCACCAGATCACCATCGCGGGAGGTTTTGCTTTCCACCAGGTGGACGTACGCCTTCGGAAAGATGCCAGTTGCACCGGAGCAGCTGTTGCAGCCGTAGTACCAATGGTAGGACTCCTGCTCGATCACTACCGTGTCGCCGACGTCCAGATCGATGTGGTGCTGCTTTTCGAGAGCCGTGTAGTTCGCTTTTGCTGTTGAACGGAGAAAGGAACAAACAGAACTGATTAGTACCGTTGTGCTGGTGGTGCATCCGCAACCAGAAAATAACCATTGCGTTCATCTGTCTCCCCGGGTCGGTGGGGATCGACGGGAATCTATTTGCATCCGGCAATATCATTTTGGATTCGGGTCACGGTGACCTTCGCCGCTTGTTTATTAGCCACATAACATGGTGGGCGAAAAACAAACGAAACTGATGTCTGTACGGGGAGTTAATTCTATGCGCTGGTTGAAAATACTGAAGCATGATGCTAATCCGATTCCACCAATCAGTCTCTGCGTTATTGTGCAGGAGTGTGCAGGAGCTTTTCGCTCATATGTCTCCCCTATTTCCCACGAATAGCACTAGTACTGCAGTGTACCCCAAGTAGATCCGTGCGAATGTTGATTGAACAAGATTCAATTAATTAATGCTTCACAATGGTCAAGAACACAATCAGTGAAAAAAGAGAGTGGAGTTGGAAACAAAGGACGTTATATTATATTGTGGTACGGTATTACTGTGTAACCAGTGCTAATAAATATTACAAAAAATGTAAATCTAATGTAAATCTAAAGTAATCAAAATTATACACAAACATAGACGAGGTATGTCAACGAATACGATGTCTAATATGGAAAAAAAGATACATCATAGATATGCAAATTCCAAAAACAGATATTTTTACATAGTATTATATGTATATGCTACTAAACTAACATGGTGTCATCCAGTTCAAAATTAAACATAGGCTTGTTCAGGGGAACAATTAAATTGTATTCAGGGGAACAATTAAGTAAAAGCAAATTTATGGCGATTATTTGCCAGAACAAAGCAAACTTATTTTACTCCATTACTTCCAGTTTTTGAAGCGAAAGAAAATGATGCAATTCTCGTCGACGATCGTCATGCATATTGAAAATGACGTACAAAGTTAACGGATGGATGGACAAACACAGCCACGCGAGACGGCAGTTGGTTATGGCGAGAGGAAATCGTTAGTTCCCGTGTCGTCATGCATGCACAAGAAGGAGTAGAGGAGCTTGATATGGTTCACTGTAAAACTTTACAGCATTATTTCAACGTAAAGAACATCCGATTGAACCGAACCACTTTGCCCACAATGCTTTTCATTTCATGCTGGGGTTGTTGCATCCTGGTAATGCAATGTACGTTGTACGAGAGATGTACGGTAAAATAAAAGATTCTGGGCAGATTGTATTGATCATACTTCATGAGGTAGTCATTGAATAGAATTTCACCGTCACTGAGGTCGTGGAGAATTGCTCAGGGTTAATAACTTTGACTACTTAATTATTTTTTAACCTGTATTAAAAGCATCTGGTTCTCGATTCAAAACCATTTTCTACATTACATTACGATAATATTTATACTTTTCTTCATTCCTCATTATCAAAACATCAAAAGAGATGGCACGGTGGCAATCACGAGCACCATCAGCAGCAAACGAGTTGTTGCACACCTTGTTGCAAGCGGGAAACGGCAGGAAGTTGGAGCGAAGACATACTTTATGCTAACGAATAGCACCGAGCGCAGTGCAGCAGCATGTCCAATTGCAATTAGTTAAATGGGGCGCTTCAAAAGCGAAAGTGGTCAACGGTCCCGTCCCGACCGAAGGGGAAAGCATAAATGAAGGTGTAGGTTGCGGGGCTGGTACGCTCAATTGAGATGCATCGCGTAGTGCAGCACTAGCTTAAATTGCATCCTATCAGTAGGAAGCGGGAACGGTAGTTGTGAATTTACACAGATTTTTGCACTTCACGAAGGAGGATGCACGGAACGGGATGGACGAACTGATTAGGGTGTGAATTTAGACGGAAGTTGAATTGCTCTAGTAGTCTAGATTGTAATTCGAGTACAACTTAAGCAATCATTCATTTTAAAATATAAATATTACTGCTGAGTGTACTAAAATATAAAGTAATTTTGCAGGAGTATGTATACATTTATTACACCGTAGCGTGTGAAACGCAACGCATGACACTGACATGAATATATCGCATCATAAGTCGACAAAGCAACGTAATGCAACTTTGAATTACATTATGAGATGTAAAATTGTAAGTATTCAGGCTAACCACGTCCCAACCATTGCTCCTGATTCCTGATGAACTGCCTGTTTGATTGACTGTTTGAAAGGAACAAAACATAACGCTTGCACGAAGCGAAGGGAATTCTGTTTACTTTACGGCACACTGCGTTAGCTCGTACCAAGAGCGGAGATATAGGACACAACTATCAAAGTATGTCCATTTTTCTGTCCAATCATGGGCAGGATTAGTTGGTTCGCATGGGAAAATAGCATATCTTCTACGTGGCTATTTCTATCCTTCCGGATTGGTTTTGCTAACCGTGAGGTTATTTTCTATTTATTGTTCTGTGCAATGTTTTCTACACGAGTACATTCGCTATATCCGGGGCAAAAATGAACTCGCCCAACATAAATAAGAATACAAAAGTAAACAAATCACTGCCGGGGAGGAGTACATGAAAACTAACAATTGGAACACACAACATGTACAACAAAATAAATACGAATGTTATTGTTATTTGTAAACAGAGCACACACACTCACACACAAACACATTGTTGACGTGTTAAATCAGGGTAGATGGTAATGAAAAGTTTGACGTAAAAAATAAGGCAAAAAAATAAAAATAAGTCCGCTACACCAATACTCTCATTTTCTGTTTTTTCATATCAAAGAATAACACGAGGAAAATAATTTCTCCCTCCCCGCACACACACACACATACACACACAACACATCGGCCGATAGGTGGTTTTTGCTGCACCACACCCAACAACCACAATGTCCACTCTGCCAGGGCAAAAAGTTATCATGATTATCAACCCTGTAAGATCAACGGTGATATTAAGACACATGGCCTGAAGTGAACGTCATTTTTGACCATCCAATCGAGCGGAATGACGTACGTAACTTTCTCTCTCTCTATCTCTCACTCTGTGGTCAACGCTTTTGGGTCATCAGAAGGCATCATGCCGGCACATGTGACGACGAGGTACTATTTTTACTGTTCCCTTCATGAACAGCGATGCGAGCAACATGCAGGTTATTTATTTACGGTAAGATTTTCCCTACATTTACAGACACTTTTTACGTGTGCTGTTCGCTAGTGTGTTTTAATTTCCTACACATCTGCGTTCAATGACAATGGGAGGGGGTGGGTGCTGGCAGTGTGATTGGTTCATCCGGGATTGTGCCACGCGTAATTGTTATGCTCTCGAATTGTCTCCCACGAGACACCTAGGCGCACACGTTGAAAGATTCGGTCCGGTGGTACGTATCACGCCACGGTTGACATCGGAGTAACGCCGCGCCTGACATGCAGCACAAATGTGGTCATTGTCTCTGCGAATACGGTATCTGTCCGTCCGTCCGTGTGGCGTGTGTGTATTTGAAGATATCACCTGGTCACCGCCAGCGGGGGCGGCAATGGTAATACGCACGCGGTGAGAGGCTCACGCCGAGAGGCCTAAAAGTATGCCACCGACGTTCGGGTGTAGCCCGAATACCGTAGCAGCAGTAGGGTGGCGTGTAGGTAGTGGCACGCCAGCAGCTACTGCTGAGCTTGCGTTTCACGCTCTGTTTAAACGGGCCGAAAGGAGGTGTGGTGACCGCCCTAGGCGCGTTCGTTGACTTAACGTAAACCATGCGACAAGAGAAGATGACGGTTGGAAGAGGAAGTGTACGAGAAAATGTGCTTTCTTATCGTGATTATTTACTCCCGTATCATGGGAGCTGGATAGATAGAGCGCAACAATAGCAAAAAATGGACAATTTAATCAAAAGTATACATTCATTTTGTTAACTCGAAACGAATCCCCCGTAACCTTTATTAATTGCTTGATTTCAGTACAAGGTGATTTATTTTCAATTTTAGAGAAGTGCACTTATTAAAAAAAAACGAAACACACAGTCATTTTCATTTCTTCCGCAACACCGTCGCACACGCACCAAAAACAAAAGGGCGTTTTTTGTGTTGTTTTGGCAATCGCTTTTCCTAATGACTTTAACGTCAACCACTTTGTGCACTCGCTGCTTAATGTAACGTCAACTTAACATGCACCACACCACTTGCTAAGTGTGCATGACCCTTTGAGAGCCATTTGCACTCCATTTCGGGCGATGCTTTAGTCGAGCAAAGCCGTTCTTAGATGTAATCTAGCCAGCCAGTCCGACCACCCCTTATGGTGAATGATACGCCGTTGGCCCATATTCAAAACGGCATCCCCCGCTTTGCCACTTCGTGATATTTTTTTTAACACTCTGAAGAACTTATGAAGCAAATGAACGTGGGGAGTGTATTTGTATGATGTGCTGTGCTCTACGTGGAAATGTAGCTCTGGCTTCTTACATCTCAGCAGTAGTTAATGCTATGCGGCTTTGTGTGTTGACACGGTCGCTCACAAAGTGCCAAGAAAAGCATAATTAATCTGGTGTGTTTTGGCCGAAAGACGTTTGTTATTAAATTAAATTACCTATATCTTATTGTATGGGCCGGTCTGGTGGTACAGTCGTCAACTCGTACGACTTAACAACATGTCCGTCATGGGTTCAAGTCCCGAATAGACCGTGCCCCCATACGTAGGACTGACTATCCTGCTATGGTAACAATAAGTCACTGAAATCCAAGCTCACTTCACTAGTGGGTACAGGCAGGCCTTGACCGACAGCGGTTGTTGTGCCAAAGAAGAAGAATATCTTGTACATTTTGTATTAATATGCGGAATTGGATAGTTTTAAGGATTACTATAACGATAGTTGTGGCACGATTGCATTGTTGCAGGGATAAAATAAGTTTCTTGATCTTCAATGAATGCATTCCTCAGTTCCAGAGAATAAGCTAAATTGCAATAAGCTATGCAAAAAAAATCCAAATAGGACTACAAACTTTTTATGGAAGTTATCGAGTCGAGTCGCTTCTCTTCGGAGGTTGCTTACAGACTGAGTTTATTCTACCAAAAATATCCATTACATATGTGTTTCACGCATACTTCTAATTAGATCTAACACTATCAACGCAATACTACTTAACGCTATATCTAATAACCTATACAAATACTAATAAGATATTTACAACGTGGTAACTGCCCCATCCTTCTAGTGTTGATTCTCCTGAATCAACTTTAGAGCCAAAAAAAAATCGGTATATAGTTATTTGGAGATGATTAAGTTTTTGACATTTGTTTTGTGTATTTTAAAGTTATTTTCATTTTGAACAGTGACACGTTTGTCATCTTGCACGAAATTCCTCTTAAATATGGGCTTTTCTTTCCCCTTGAAGACTTTATCTTTTACAAAGATTTCTTGCCCTACTTCTAACTGCGGAGGTACTTGCCTTAGTTTATTATGAGTTTTTTGTTGCTTGCTTTGAGCTTGTTTCAATTGTACAATTACCTCATCATAAATCCTATTTCTAACTTCGTCAATTTCTTCAACGGATGCTGGATTTTGAGAAATACCTAAAAGGATTTCTTTTGGAGTTTTCTTAGTTACACTATGTATAGTGTCGTTGTATTTTCCTACTACTATCGCCATACGCCTTTTAGTTGAGTAGTTAGGTTGCAGACGTTTTGTATGCGATACATTTCGGTAATCGTAGAATGGAAGCGTTCTACTTGACCATTAACCTCAGATTATTGCTTGGTGTGATGTAAGCTGTTATATTAAGGTCTAGCATTATCCCTCGAATTTCTGCTGATAGAAAAGATTTCTCGTTATCCGTTACTACAATAGATGGAATTATATATGATGTAATTGTTTGTTCGAAAGCTTTTCTAATATGAATCGTTTGTTTTGATTTAATGGGGATCATTCTTCCAAATTTCGAAAATTTATCAACACTTGAAAGAAAGCTTTCCCGTCTATCTGGTATATGTCCAAGTGCAAAATCTCAAAAGGATGGTTTGGTATAGGTGTTTCCTGCAATTGTACTTTCAATGGTCGCCTATCATATTTGCATGTATTGCACGCATCGCAAACTTTAATGAAATTTCTAATTTTTTGTGTCATTTTGGGAAAATAAAATTTCCTCAAAATTTTACGTTTGTTTTCCTCTATGCCTCGATGGGCCCTTTCGTGTTCAACTTGTATAATGTTTTCTTGTTCTTCTGTGTTCGTAATATCCTTCAAAATATTTTGCGTGAAACGTATCTTATACATTCTTGTGCTTGAATATTCTTTGAAGATATTTTGAAATTTCCTAGGATTTCTTCTGAACAATTCAAACCGGTTAATTTATTAGGAATGAAGTATTTCTTAATAATATCCGTAAGAGACTGTTCTGTAAAATTGTGCATTCTAATTATTACTTTTTTGAACCCGGGAAAAGGATAGGAAACTAGAATATCCTCATTAGCATCCTTCTCTAACACTATTTGAAGCTTGAAAGCGTTAAGAGGAGCTTCTGTACATTCAATCATGTCTGAGCTGTCTTCTTCAGCAGAATGCTGAGTTGACGTTAGGCTAAATATCTGAACGCGACTGAGCGCGTCGGCAACCACGTTATTTTACCAGGTGTATACACCATTTCGTAGTCGTGTTCCTCTAAGTAAGATTTCCAGCGCTTTAGTTTGGTATTGACGTTTTTTGACGATAGTGAAAATGTTAGAGGCTGATGGTCTGTTATGATTTTAAACTTTTGACCGTAGATGTAGTTTCGAAAAACTTTCAGCGACCAATAAATTGCTAACATCTCTTTTTCAGTCGCTGAAAAATTTTCTTCTCTTTTGTTAAGCGTTCGCGAGGCAAAATGTATTGGTTTATCCTTCCCCACTTCACCTTGACTGAGCACGGCGCTATGGCGTAGTTAGAGGCATCAGTTGTTATCAGAAAGGGTTTGTCGAAGTCTGGGTACGTAAGAATATCGTTTCCCGATATTACTGTTTCATACTTTCGAAACATTTTAACTCTTCTGATGTAAGTTCGATGGTGAAGAATCAGAATTATTTTTTCCTCGTAAATGGTTAGACAAGGGTTTAGTTAGATCAGCATACTCTTTGATAAACCGTCGATAGTAGCCGACCATGCCTAAAAAACTTCTTAATTCCTTTGTGTTAGTTGGTTTTGGCCAGTTTTTATGGTCAATATCTTAGCTTGGTTAGGTCTTATTCCATCCAACGTAATTATATAACCGAGATATTCCACACTTTGACAAAGAAATTTCGATTTTTGTAGCTGAACTTTAAGATTCGCTTCTTCCAAAGTGGACAAAATTACTTTTAAGTTGTGGATATGTTCGGTTAAATTGCGTCCAAAAACCACAAGATCGTCTATGTAGACATAGCAAATTTTTCCTATGTGTTCACGAAACACATCGTCTATTGCACGTTGGAAAATGGCTGGCGCATTTTTCAAGCCAAATGGCATTCGTAAAAACTCATACTTTCCGCTATTAACAGAGAATGCTGTTTTTTCTATGTCGAGATCATTGACCTTAATTTGATGGAAACTAGAAGCAAGGTCGAGTGTAGTGAAATATTTATTCCCACCTAACTGGTCAAGAATATTTTGTATGTCTGGGATAGGGTATTTTCAGAGATGGTTTTCTGATTAAGACGCCTATAATCGATCACTAATCGTAACTTTTTCTCTCCGTCAGAACATTCACTGTTTCCCTTTTTTTGAACGACCCAAAGTGGCGAGTTCCAGGCGGATCGTGAAGGACGAATAATACCGTCCGCTAACATCTTTGAAATTTGCTGTTCCACTTCGTTTTTATAAGCGACGGGGTAGGGATAGCTTTTTTGGTACACCGGTGCATCATCTGTGGTTCTTATTCGACATTCGACATTAGTGGTACACGTCAGCTTTGAGTCTGTATCGTGAAAAGCATGACTGTGTTGGTTAAGAACTGTAACGAGAGATTCTCGCTCTTCTCTTGTTAGGTGTGCGATGTGTGTGTTAGATTCTACGTCAAGTATCTGATCGATTGTCACACTACTATACTCACGACACATTTTTTCGGATAATAGAAATGCAGTGGTATTTTATACTTGCTATTGTCCGGCTTTGTGAGTTCGATCTCTCGGGCACGTGTAATTAAATTGATATTGTGTGCAAATACTATTTCAGTCCCAATTATGCCATCAAAAAAGTCGTGAAAGTTGTACACCAGAAATTTATATTTTGTTTCTAGCACTGGAGAGAAAATATCAAGAAAAACTACTTGCGAAGCACTTCCTATCCCGGCAACACTTTTAAACTGTTTTGTTTCACTTCTAACTGTTTCACTCCCTATCACATTTGCCCACTTCTCCGAAATAATGTTTATATTTGCACCACTATCGACTAGGAGTTTAATAAAACCATGTTCTGTAGGCACTTTAATAAACGGCAACACTAACCCAGTGTTTTTTACCTTGACAGGCTGTTGGTATTGGAGCCTGTCCCAAAAAAAGTTGGGCTACACTGAGCTGCCGTGCTATCATTCTCTTGGTGAGCGTAAGCTTGAGCCGGCCGGTTTTGATAATGCAAATGTGTACGCATGGTACGATCTACTTCCATCGGCTCTTGACGCGTGTGCGTTTCGCTCGGTATTGGTGCGTGCGGTTTTTGTTTCGGAGGGAACTTTTGTGTTGGTAGGAAACCTTGTGCCGATGTACCTTTTCGTAATTTTTCGAGCTCTACACAAAGTTCATATGCCTTATTCAAGCTGTCTGGCGCAGCTGTTTTAACTAATATCCTAAGTCACTATTTAATCCCCTTATAAAACTATCTACGGCTTTATCTTTAAAATAATCTAAAAACGCATGGTTAGGAGAATTATACTTAACATTATTTTGAATGTGGTTTGTAATAAATGTAAGAAGTTCGTTCACTCTACCGAAGTATAATTCGATATTTTCATAGTTCTTACGCTTAATTGTAGTAAGTTCGTAATCTAAACTCATCAAATCACGACGATCACTGAACTTCTTCACCAACACTTCTTTGATTGCTGACCAATCAAATCCTACATTACTGGCATGTAAAGCGTCCGATGCCGCACCAATTATTTTTCTACGCACTGTACGTTCTATTATTCCAAATTGCGTCGGGCAATTTGCAAATGCGGAATAGTAGTTGTATATTCCGTCGACATCCTCAACCCAGGTGTTGAGATGTTTCGGGTTACCGTCAAATTCCGGCAACATTTTAAGGATGTCAGGGACCTGTCCCATTTGTATGAAGAATTTCATTTCTTCTTGGCGTTGTTCCATTTTTTTTTCTAACTAGATTCTAACTAGGTAGACGTAGATTACAAAAAAAAATGATCGAACGGTCTTTCACGATGAATAAATTAGTGCACCTATTCGCGCTACAACACCGCAAATCACCAGTTGGAAGGCAATAGCTCTAAGGCTGGGTGTCGTATTCTCTGGTTGAACAAAGATAGCTATAGGTAGCTTCACTCCAGTACTAGGAGCTTATACGTTTACTAATTTTTTCTTTTAATTCGGGCGCCAGTTATCGAGTCGAGTCGCTTCTCTTCGGAGGTTGCTTACAGACTGAGTTTATTCTACCAAAAATATCCATTACATATGTGTTTCACGCATACTTCTAATTAGATCTAACACTATCAACGCAATACTACTTAACGCTATATCTAATAACCTATACAAATACTAATAAGATATTTACAACGTGGTAACTTGGATATTATAAAAATACTCTCTACCTCTTCAAAAATATTACACAGCTAAACAAGCGACAACTGTGACCCACTTTATGCGAGCGCCATGAAAAAGCTTTCTTTCAGAACCGAAATGTCGGAAACACTCTCGTTTGTTTCATGCTTGAAATGCATTTCCTTTACCATCCTTTCCCGACAACTTTCGACGATGCTTTCTACGCTACACTAAAGAAAAGGAAAGCTTCTATTCTGTCCCCAGCCGTAAGCCGGTGTGCGACAGTGATCCGACACACACACACAATATTCATAACTGTTGCCCCGTTTACTTCCTTTGAAAAGCAATATTACAACAGGGGCTTACCAGTGTGCCAGGAAGCGGAGTCCATCGTTGGGTGGACGCCCAAGTGGCAGTGCCAGAGCGTTCGAAATTCCGTTCACCCCGGGTTTTACAGTGTGACGCTGTGTGCCCTGAATTATAAAGCATCTCCCATGCCCGCCGGGAAGCACCATCGAGAACTGTGAAACTGTGCCATTAGTTCGCTCGCCACGCCAAACTTGGAACACTGTCGGCATGGAAATTCGATACATGCTGCGAAATCCTACACTGCCACAATCCGCTAGAGCGATAGGGTTTCCGGATATGCTGAGGAGGAAGGGGTGCCGCCGAAGGGCTACCCTCATTGTCTCCTTGCACCTGAACAAAAGCTCAAGTGGCGAATGTTGTACTAGCATAAATAGCACTAGAAAAACATTTTTTCAACGTGTCAAACGCGAATCCAGTGCACCGGGGGCAAGATACCTTTTCTCGCAGCGACCTCCGCAAGGGCCGCACGAAAATCTCATCCCATTATGGGTAAAACTTATACTGGCAGATTTTCTCTGCACGAGTTTTCCGCAGTGGAGGTCTGGTGTCACTGTTCTCTGACGGTTCTTGGCATAGCATACTGTGGCTCCAAAAATAAGGATCTGCTTGTTTTCTTCCCCTTGTATTTGCTGTATACATGCGGGACGTGGATGCGATGATATGTGCGCGCAAACATCGAGGCAAAGTGTAATTATGCGCCAGCAGCGTGCGTAACGCCACAATACCTCGATGCTGTGTTTATAATGTGAACTTGTACAATGGCAAACATTTGTCCTTCTGCGCTTAAGAGAAGCCAGTTGGCCATCATCACCATGCTGCTTCTTACGACGAGATTGGGCATCGTATATCGCACGATGAGTCATTGCACGGATTGTAATGGACTGTGCAATGTAACAAATGGCACTGTCAGACAACGGGAGAGTGTTGTGATAACAATTTGCTGGAATTAAACACAGCTGCGGGGGATTCTTTCTGTGATATATAAAGGGCCATTTTGCTGTTTGCGAACGAAAAACTTGACTACAGCATAAATGAAAACAATAATACTATTTGAAATGTCGAGCTGCAATTATTGGAAAATAGAAACTAAGTAAAAAGAGAAGAACGCTAAAATGCCACTGTTTACGCTTTCATAATGAGAATGTTTATTATTTCGCTGCGGCATACACTTGCGTCTGGTGGCTCGAAAGAAAGGGGAACGTTTGTACTGCATCTTTCCTTTTGCTAAAAGCGCACTAACATTCCATTATCGTTATCATGCACCAGCTGCGCCGTGCTTCTAGTTGACTCATAAAAGCCCATCCGTAGCGATAGTATAATAACAATAATGATAGAAGACGATTGTTTTCCCCGTGCAGAACTAATTTTCAAATCGTTGTTGCTAATAATAAGTCGTTTAAAAAAATATAGCTTTGTTCAGAGAACCAGCGACAAATTATATGCGTTTACAGTGTAATAGCTCACAGACACAGGTAAAGAGTTGTATTAATAGAATTACACTTAAACATTCTTGCCAAGTGGCTCTGAAATTATTCGCATTCTACCCTTTTACAATCTCGAGTGTCTAGTGAAAGTGCACCGAGGTGCAAACAGAGAACTACAGAAGAAAAAAAAAAACAAACAAGACCGGCCAAACAAGATCTAATTTATGGTCGGAAAATGCAGACACGGAACGAAACAGAGGAGCAATCTAAAATTCACGCGACGCGGCGGAGTCTTCGGTCAAAAACAGTCCCTTAAGGAAAGTCAGCGCAGCGACGAAAATTGATTTAAACCATGCGCGACCGCGAAAGTAAAAGGGAAAAGTCAGTGTCCTGCGATAAAGCAGTGGCTAAAAGTGGCCGAAATGTGTGACAAGGTGAAGCAAAAAGCGAAATCGACGATCGGCGAAAACGGATGCAATCGGTGAAAGAAGAACACCCAACAAGATTGATGGGATGACATTTGGCTGTTGTTGGGGGGTTTGGTTTGGGCCGGTCGGGTTTCTTTGGTTAAATTTTAATTAACAAACCGAGCGAAAGTCATCATCCGCTCTTCCTTGGCAATGTTGATCGCTACATAACCCGCACAGAGTTTGACCCAACATACACACACATATATACACTTTAATTCTTAGCGTGTGGTTGCACAGTTGTGGCGCGATGCTCATACGAGAGATATATACGCGTTTACGCGAAAGTTCGTAAGAGATAGAGGCGAGAACTGAGCGAAAGCGTTCATCGTGGTCGTAGGCGCAATTTCTGACTGATCCCGCGAGTGCCTGTCACAACCATTCCGAACGATTTGGCAGTGGTTGATGCAAAAGGGAAACTCAACTAACCACGGCAGGCATACTTTGGTTGGCGCGATAATTTGCACGAACTATTGCAAAAACTCAGCAACGCCGCGCATCGGTGGCGTATCTCGTACATTCACACAGTGCCATTCATTACGTTTATGGTAGCCAAATCAAGCGTCTACCCATATAGCCCGGTGGTTCGACGTTCGGCAGATGGGCCAACAGTGAATTACACGCCCGTGTAACAACGACCCCCAGTCTAGCTCGCTGCTAGACGATGACGACAACAAGCACGCGGCGGCGGCGGTGATGGCGCCGGCAGCATTTGGAAGGAAGTTGAATTGCATCGTTCAGGGGCATCGTGGTGATGTGGTACGGACCGGGCGCCCTACCACGTGGTTCCAGACCGCTGACACAGCACCAGCGAGCAACAACACAGCGCCCGTGAAGGGGTTGTGCTCGCTGTGCAAGTGAACATGATTCATGCCTCAAAGCCAGACACACTCTAGCGGCATCCTAGCGCACATTTCCGCAGCCACGTCGTTTCGAGGGCGGCATATGAACATCACGCCGATATGGGTTGAAGATTGCGAAAGGTCACGAGAAGGTCGTACAGTGGCACTGGCACAGCGGAGGAAAATACACACGTATCACGTCCAAGAGCACCCGGATCACCTGCGACACACTGCACTGAGCGCTTAATAAACGATTGAACGATCCACGGAACCCATAAACAGCAGTTGCTTTGGGCTTGTACCAAATATATTGCTTTATTTGGTTGACGTTGGAACCTAAAATTGATTAACTAAATCAAGGGCTAGGGGATAAAAAATCAATCTTTAATAGAAAACTCGTTTCCCATACACCCCGCTATTGCTAATAATTCGATTCATCATGTATTCATAGGTGATTGGTACAAAATATAAAAAATAAAGCTATAGGATATCACTCCGTACTAAAAAGCACTTTATAATGAGATTACAGAATATTTTCCGGCTTCCCATAGTTTCATGTGCTTCAACGTTCATTTGCTATAGGTAACAAAGGGAATTAAATTATGGTGGTTGCAATACAATCGCATTTTCATTGCTCTCCGTCCTCGTATTATTGATCGATCAGCGTTTTAAAATAAGACGGAAAACCCCCGTGAGCCATTACGTTCTACCGTGATCATCACACATCGATTGAGAGCAACAAATTTATTCCAAGCGGCATCCATTTTTAATGCCTATATCAACATTGCATCAAATTGGACGAAAGGAAGCAATGGCAACATAATCCTCTATAGCCCCCAACCAACCCGAGTTCCCCACCGGCGAGTAAAGTGAAAGGTCGACCGAGACAAATTTACCAGAGCATATCCAACATCATGGAAAGGTAGCCACGGTTTGACACTGGTCAGTACTGGGAGCGAAAATAAGAAATGCATAACTAATGAGCTACGGGCCATTTTCGCCATCCCATCGCACACACCCTTGATCTTTATTACACGCAGCGCAACACGAAGGCGGTCTCATGCATGAAGCCTCGGATGGGAAAAGTGGAAACCCCCGATGAATGGTAGATGGGAAATGGGACGTGTTAGATGAGTGTGGAGAATTTTCCTCTTCATTCTATTGTGTTTACTCTCGATTTTCACAACGGTTTAATAGCGATGCACACGGTAACGCTGGCACGCGGCGTTGTTCTATCGAAGGTCAGACACGACACAGTCGTTTTCCATTCGCAACTGCTAGCTTCATCTCTTTCGTACGCGACACTACGACGGCAGATTAAATGGGTTAGAATTCATCCCTCATCAACGTTAACGAGAACGAAACGAAGTAACGTGACAGAGAATGGCACGGTATTACGAGTAAGGATCTGGCCCTTGGTTGCATCATTCCGTGAGACTCCAGCCGCCTTACCTTCGGAGCCGCTGTGCTAGTCGGCGTTAAATACATACTTTACATTGATGACTACATCCTAACGATTGTGCTAAAGTGAAAGATAAGGAAAATCGCCGTGGGGATCTTCTGGGGTCATCTTCACAAATGCGTTCGTCCTTCAAGGATCTTGCAGCCAGTGCTCAGCACTACGAAGTCGTGTTTGTAAACGAGCGTACAGTCCGATGCGGTGGTATATTTACTATGTTTACTCGCTAATAGAATAAATATAATCACATCCTTGATGACAAAACCGTTAATCCAGATGGAGGGAGTGCATTGGTTTACTGATTATGTCTTTTACCGATGCCGCCTTGTTGTCGCAGTTGGATTAGTGTTTATGCTTATTCCTTTTCACAGTCCGATGGCTTGATATACAAGAATTGTTGTACAGAAAGGAGGAATCCATAGTTAATAGATGTTTATTTCCACAATGTAACATCTCGATTATGTTACAAACAGTTTCCTGCTGTGTACAGCATGCTTTTAGGCGGTCGTGCTAACTGCAACGTTTGTATCTTTTGTAAAACAACAACATCCGTTTGTATCTTTTACAAACCATATCTTATAGAGGATCGAAATAGGAGTTATATGATAAATCCTCCTAAGGCTCTCTAAATCCTGCAGCTACATACATTGGCTGTCAAGGTGATAATGAGCTAATCGGATGCCGGTAGCGATTCGCACTGCTGTAACGCCACAAAGCCTAACAGAATAGCAAAAATAGCAGGACACTCGTAGCGCTACACATGCCCGCCGCACATTGGCCTTCTACATATTGCTACCATTCCCATCAAACAGCGCCGTTATCAGCTATCCGAGAGCTGCATCGACCAAACTCAGGAAGTCGAAGAGATAGTGAGATGAGCGGTACGACCAACTAGAGCCGAGCTTCATTATCTTTGAAACTAGCATGGGTCACTTATCGCCCTATCGAACCGTCCGACTCGAATGTCAAATTTTTATAGGGTTAGGCTCAATTGGTTCAATATTTGAAGGTATTTTTGGGAAACACAGTCTCATCATTCGAATGGCAAAAATGCTGTACAGGCGGTTCTGTATCGGCTTGAATGTTTTTCTTTAGCAAACACCCCGCTTCTTGAACCCACTTCTTGAACGAGTCTCGTACGATATACCACCAGCAACGTCAAATATAGTATTAATGTTCACAACCATATACACACGCACACCATACACATGCAATAAGACCTTGGTAGTTAACACAGCAAAACAGATTACGTCGTTCCTCCCTTTGCCTAAGATCGATTGTTTTGTTTTGATTCGCGTAAAACCCGTTCTGCAAGGGCAAAACAAAGTGCGCCACTTCAGAACTGCAAATTATTAAACGGAAGTACACAGCTTTAGATAGTAGAGTTATACGGAAACCAACGCCCTATGAAATTGGGAGGCATTGCTGTAGCTTTTGCAACTTCATTTCACTACATTAGCAGCAAGCACATAACTCGTGTCATCATTGTAGACACATTGTCGAAAAGCAAGGCCATTGAACGGAATAATAAGTTCCAGCAAGGTTATGCCCATTAGATGGTCTTTTGGGATCCAATGGTAGCTTACAAC
>NW_024428038.1:0-44214 GCF_017562075.2 Anopheles merus | reverse complement strand
TATATTTTCGTTTTGCCTTGCTATTTGCTTAATTTTTTGTATTAATTCTTTTGTCTGCATGTAATAGCCTTTTAAATGGTACTATTGTTCATTTTATTATGCCATAATTGGCACATGTGCGTTGATAGATCATATCTATCGCTGAAGTTTTTGTCAAAATCCTTTGATATCTTGAAAATCAGTAGGGTTACCTTCTAGCACAAGCATCTTTTGCACGCCCCTGTATTTGTGGCTTATAGCATCCTCATACATTTGGTAAACGGCATAATGCACGTTTCCCTTAAAATGTTCAGTGCGTTCTCTGCTGTTTTAAGCCATGCAAAAAGCTGTTTTTTGTTTCCATCGTACACAGGGACTGCCTTTATCGGGTCAGGGATTTTATAAAAGGCATCCAAATTAACGCTAAGGTTAGCGCCTGCGCTACGCTACTCGCTACACTACTACTAGCCTGCTGAGTATTACTCTCAAGTGTGAGTATTTTTGAGACGGTGCTCGTGAGAGACAGCGAGAGTCTGTACGAGATGCGTAAGCTGCTCAAGTTGCGCCTGTATTTGTTCCATGTTATCGGTAAAGATAAGCGCTCGAGAGGATATCAACGTTGGTGGGCACGTATGAGAGGCTGCGGAATCGTTCGATAGTGGAATCTGTATCCGAACAGAAAGCCTCAATGGTTGAATTTCTCCACATAAAATGCTTCGGTTATAAACGTCTCTCTAAGAACACGTTTTAATTTTTCAAATTAAGAAATCGAATAGTTCTATTTATAGTGACTATCCGAAACACAGTAGCAAAAAGTTTTTCTATCTCTGTCACTCAGACAACAAGAGAAATTAAAAACCAAAAGTTTGCTTACCTGTGTGTTGGTGTTGAAGAACACGTGAGGATCCTAACCTCAATCCGACGTTTGGTGATGAAAAAGGGAGAAGAGGATGGTCCTGTCGATGAACAGAAAACGGCGTTGCCACAAATCGTCCGCACTTTTAAAATTGCACGGAGATGAATACGTAACCCTATTGTAGTAGCTACAAATCGGACAAACTACGTAAGCGTATTACGGCTCACTAGCACTGTTTTTTTTTCTAATCAACGACTACCGGCTGCGCCAATTACAAGTCGTGGGTGTTGTGTTTGTGTCCTTTCTCTTTAACGATCGGAATAATAATGACTTTATTGAGGGAGCTCTGCGTTTATCATCAAACCGACAGCGCAACACGTCAGTTGAATAAGGTTTTTTATATGATGGTGAGGTGTGATTGAACGTTGATATGTAACATATAATAATAAACACACTATCTATTACTATATATCTATATATTATATATATATTATATATATATATATATATATAATATATAATATCTATATATATATTTTTTTTTTTTACTGAATATTATATATCCCTAGTGTTAATTTACAATACCTGACTTAACGAAACTTATCGTTTGCGTGTCCTACGGCATGCACGATGTGTAGTTTAACAGCTGCTCGATGTGTATACTGCGATGGCGTCGTTGACTGCTTCCTCGCGTATTGTTGCTCGCGTTCTATCGTTCTTAACACTTCCTCGTGTTGTTCGTTGTGGAAGTGCTGCTGCTGCTGCGATTATGGGATGTTCAGTTCGGTTTCACTTAGCGCACTTAGTTTCACACTTTCTTGTGCACTATTCTGATTAGTATTCCGGTTCGGTATTTATGTGTCACTGCATGTGTAAGAAGCCGGTCTCATGGTACAGTCGTCAACTCGTACGACTTAACAACATGCCAGTCATGGGTTCAAGCCCCAAATAGACCGTGCCGCCTACGTAGGACTGACTATCTGCTATGGGGGGGGAAAATCAATAAGTCACTGAAAGCCAACCCCACAAGTGTGTTGGCAGGCCTTGACCGGCATCGGTTGTTGAGCCAAAGAAGAAGAAGAGAAAGAAGCATGTGTAATTGTTTTTGCTTTTAATTCACATTTGATTTCATTTTTAGCACTGTATTGGTGATGTTTCGGGATATTCATGCAGTTTCGGGTGAGTTTTTTCACAGTTGTTGTATCACGGAACTAATTTGTATTGGTGTCATGCACATTATTGCATCTCACTTTACGACGCGTATCGGCTTTGTGTTTATAAGTGTAATGTGATCTAAACGTACATCTATGCCGAAAACTTTAGTGTTGTGAGCTTAGTGTATATGTATTGTGCATAATAGTGTTTACGACGAATTTGCACTCGCGATTGTTGCGATACTTTTTACACATACCTTCGTCCGCTTTTCGCGCTATGGTATTTTGTTTTCAAAATATAAATTTTACCATAGTGTTTACATACCGTGTCCAACGGGATTTTTATAACCTGCAGCCTTTCGTTATGCTTACTTCAGTGTTTTGTTCGTATTCCTTGCTTTGGCTCTGTGTCACGGTCGCCATGTAGTGAACTTGTCATCACTTAGTGCCGTTCCAAACTAAAGACGGATTGTATTTGCACTTTTATATAAACTCACTTTATTTTTGCCACTTTACTTAAACTTAATAGCGTGGTTGGCTTCTATTGATTGCGGACTAAATTTTGCGCGGCGGACTGGACTGCGTGATTTTACTGATACAACAACTCTCTTCTAGCTACGCGCGAGCTTCCTTTTATACGAAATAATTACATTGCGCTTATGGGCATATTTAGCTTATCCGCTCCGTTATGCATGATTACAATTTATTATCCTGCTCTATCTATCGCATTATGCGTACGTGACTTTTGCGTACATTAGGTAACATCGTCCTTCCATGTGTATTATCCTACTGCGCAATTGGATGAACTCTATTAAATTTTCCCTATTTATCTAGTTGGTTCGGATTAGAACATATTGCACTTTTATGTCTAATATTTGTGTGCATCTAATAATACAGTAATTTATGTTCTGATAATGTTAATCTAAAATTTTATACTTGTTAAAAACTATTTCTTTTGAGGTGTGGTGAATACGATCACGCCACTTATCATGCTATTCCATCTATCATTAGCTGTTTCATTCTAGCCTAAGTGCGGTTTGTGTCTAGGATGTAATGAATTTACTGCAGATTATTATAGCGGATGTTATACTAATATTGTGTCTTTGCTATTCTAATCTAATTCTTATTTGCTAAGTCTAAAAGTGTCGGGTGTCGAACCTATGCTACACCATTCTGGAGTGGTAATCTTTCAACGGCCATAACTTTGAGATCTTTGCGCTAGTAAGAAGTCGATACAGATTTGGAAAGGACTCGATCAGGGCTACATCGTACGCGAGTAAGAGAGGATTCCCGTAAAGTAACGTTTAACATGGTTTAAGCATCACAAAATTTTGAAATGCAAACAAGAAAATAACATCAAACAGAAATTAGATGAGGCCAGGGGTTGTTTTTCAATTCTATTTTATTTTTTTATTTTATTTTTTGTTCATCAAAAGCCATTCTGGAGTGTTGGTATGACCTTGGGGACACTTGGGCAACTCCTGAAGCCATTCTGGAGTGGTAATCTTTCAACGGCCATAACTTTTGAGATCTTTGAGCTAGTAAGAAGTTCGATACAGATTTGGAAAGGTCTTGATCAGGGCTACAACGTACGCGAGTAAGAGAGGATTCCCGTAAAGTAACGTTTAACATGGTTTTAAGCATCACAAAATTTTGAAATGCAAACAAGAAAAATAACATCAAACAGAAATTATATGAGACCAGGCGTTGTTTTTTAATTCTATTTTATTTTATTTTTATTTTTTTTTTTTGGTCATCAAAAGACATTCTGGAGTGTTGGTATGACCCTTGGGGACACTTGGGGCAACCTCGGAAGTCATTCTGGGGTGTTGATACGACTCTTGGGGACACTTGGGACAACCCCTGAAGTCATTCTGGAGTGGTAATCTTTCAACGGCCATAACTTTGAGATCTTTGAGCTAGTAAGACGTTCGATACAGATTTGGAAAGGTCTCGATCAGGGCTACAACGTACAAGAGTAAGAGAGGATTCCCGTAAAGTAACGTTTAACATGGTTTTAATCATCACAAAATTTTGAAATGCAAACAAGAAAATAACATCAAACAGAAATTATATGAGACAAGGGTTTTTTTTTCTATTTTAGTTTATTTTAATTTATTTTTTTTTGTCATCAAAGCATTTTGGAGTGTGGGTATGACCCTTGGGGACACTTGGGGCAACCTCGGAAGTCATTCTGGGGTGTTGGTATGGCCTTTGGGACACTGGGACAACCCCTGAAGTCATTCTGGAGTGGTAATCTTTCAACGGCCATAACTTTTGAGATCTTGAGTTAGTAAGAAGTTCGATACAGATTTGGATAGGTCTCGATCAGGGCTACAACGTACGCGAGTAAGAGAGAATTCCCGTAAAGTAACGTTTAATATGGTTTTAAGCATCACAAAATTTTGAAATGCAAACAAGAAAATAACATCAAACAGAAATTAGATGAGACCAGGGGTTGTTATTTTAATTATATTTTATATTATTATTTTTTTTTATTTTTGGTCATCAAAAGCCATTCTGGAGTGTTGGTATGACCCTTGAGGACACTTGGGGCAACCTCGGAAGTCATTCTGGGTGTTGATACGACTCTTGGGGAAACTTGGGACAACCCCTGAAGTCATTCTGGAGTGGTAATCTTTCAACGGCCATACTTTTGAGATCTTTGAGCTAGTAAGAAGTTCGATACAGATTTGGAAAGGTCTCGATCAGGGCTACAACGTACAAGAGTAAGAGAGGATTCCCGTAAAGTAACGTTTAACATGGTTTTATGCATCACAAAATTTTGAAATGCAAACAAGAAAATAACATCAAACAGAAATTATATGAGACCAGGGGTTGTTTTTTAATTCTATTTATTTTATTTTATTTTTTTTTTTTTTGGTCATCAAAAGACATTCTGAAGTGTTGGTATGACCCTTGGGGACACTTGGGGCAACCTCGGAAGTCATTCTGGGGTGTTGGTATGGCCCTTGGGGACACTTGGGACAACCCCTGAAGCCATTCTGGAGTGGTAATCTTTCAACGGCATAACTTTTGAGATCTTTGAGCTAGTAAGACGTTCGATACAGATTTGGAAAGGTCTCGATCAGGGCTACAACGTACGCGAGTAAGAGAGGATTCCCGTAAAGTAACGTTTAACATGGTTTTAATCATCACAAAATTTTGAAATGCAAACAAGAAAATAACATCAAACAGAAATTATATGAGACAAGGGTTTTTTATTCTATTTTATTTCATTTTAATTTTATTTTTTTTTTGTCATCAAAAGCCATTTTGGAGTGTTGGTATGACCCTTGGGGACACTTGGGGCAACCTCGGAAGTCATTCTGGGGTGTTGGTATGGCCCTTGGGGACACTTGGGACAACCCCTGAAGTCATTCTGGAGTGGTAATCTTTCAACGGCCATAACTTTTGAGATCTTTGAGTTAGTAAGAAGTTCGATACAGATTTGGATAGGTCTCGATCAGGGCTACAACGTACGCGAGTAAAGAGGATTCCCGCCAAAGTAACGTTTAACATGGTTTTAAGCATCACAAAATTTTGAAATGCAAACAAGAAAATAACATCAAGCAGAAATATATGCATCCAGGGTTCTTTTTTATTCTATTTTATTATTTTATTTATGGTTTGGTCATCAAAAGCCATTCTGGAGTGTTGGTATGACCCTTGGGGACACTGGGGCAACCTCGGAAGTCATTTCTGGGGTGTTGATACGACTCTTGGGGACACTTGGGACAACCCCTGAAGTCATTCTGGAGTGGTAATCTTTCAACGGCCATAACTTTTGAGATCTTTGAGCTAGTAAGAAGTTCGATACTGATTTGGAAAGGTTCTCGATCAGGGCTACAACGTACAAGAGTAAGAGAGGAGTCCCGTAAAGTAACGTTTAACATGGTTGTATGCATCACAAAGTTTTGAAATGCAAACAAAAAAATAACATCAAACAGAAATTATATGCATCCAGGGTTTTTTTAATTCTATTTTATTTATTTTATTTTTTTTTTTTTTGGTAATCAAAAGCCATTCTGGAGTGTTGGTATGACCATGGGGACACTTGGGACAACCCCTGAAGTCATTATGGAGTGGTAATCTTTTAACGGCCATTACTTTTGAGATCTTTGAGCTAGTAAGAAGTTCGATACAGATTTGGAAAGGTCTCGATCAGGGCTACAACGTACAAGAGTAAGAGAGGATTCCCGTAAAGTAACGTTAACATGGTTTTATGCTCACAAAATTTTGAAATGCAAACAAGAAAATAACATCAAACAGAAATTATATGAGACCAGGCGTTGTTTTTTAATTCTATTTTATTTAATTTTTATTTTTTTTTTGGTCAACAAAAGACATTCTGAAGTGTTGGTATGACCCTTGGGGACACTTGGGGCAACCTCGGAAGTCATTCTGGGGTGTGATACGACTCTGGGGACACTTGGGACAACCCCTGAAGTCATTCTGGAGTGGTAATCTTTCAACGGCCATAACTTTTGAGATCTTTGAGCTAGTAAGAAGTTCGATAGAGATTTGGAAAGGTCTCGATCAGGGCTACAACGTACAAGAGTAAGAGAGGATTCCCGTAAAGTAACGTTTAACATGGTTTTAAGCATCACAAAATTTTGAAATGCAAACAAGAAAATAACATCAAACAGAAATTATATGAGACCAGGCGTTGTTTTTTAATTCTATTTTATTTTATTTCTAATTTTTTTTTTGGTCATCAAAAGACATTCTGGAGTGTTGGTATGACCCTTGGGGACACTTGGGGCAACCTCGGAAGTCATTCTGGGGTGTTGATACGACTCTTGGGGACACTTGGGACAACCCCTGAAGTCATTCTGGAGTGGTAATCTTTCAACGGCCATAACTTTTGAGATCTTTGAGCTAGTAAGAAGTTCGATACAGATTTGGAAAGGTCTCGATCAGGGCTACAACGTACGCGAGTAAGAGAGGATTCCCGTAAAGTAACGTTTAACATGTTTTAATCATCACAAAATTTGAAATGCAAACAAGAAAATAACATCAAACTGAAATTATATGAGACAAGGGTTTTTTTTATTCTATTTAGTTTATTTTAATTTATTTTTTTTGTCATCAAAAGCCATTTTGGAGTGGTGGGTATGACCCTTGGGGACACTTGGGGCAACCTCGGAAGTCATTCTGGGGTGTTGGTATGGCCCTTGGGGACACTTGGGGAACCCCCTGAAGTCATTCTGGAGTGGTAATCTTTCAACGGCCATAACTTTTGAGATTTGAGTTAGTAAGAAGTTCGAAACAGATTTGGATAGGTCTCGATCAGGGCTACAACGTACGCGAGTAAGAGAGAATTCCCGTAAAGTAACGTTTAATATGGTTTTAAGCATCAAAAAATTTTGAAATGCAAACAAGAAAATAACATCAAACAGAAATTAGATGAGACCAGGGGTTGTTATTTTAAATTATATTTTATTTATTTATTTATTTTTTATTTTTTGGTCATCAAAAGCCATTCTGGAGTGTTGGTATGACCCTTGAGGACACTTGGGGCAACCTTGGAAGTCATTCTGGGTTGTGATACGACTCTTGGGGACACTTGGGACAACCCTGAAGTCATTCTGGAGTGGTAATCTTTCAACGGCCATAACTTTTGAGATCTTTGAGTTAGTAAGAAGTTCGATACAGATTTGGAAAGGTCTCGATCAGGGCTACAACGTACAAGAGTAAGAGAGGATTCCGTAAAGTAACGTTTAACATGGTTTTATGCATCACAAAATTTTGAAATGCAAACAAGAAAATAACATCAAACAGAAATTATATGAGACCAGGGTTGTTTTTTAATTCTGATTTATTTTATTTTATTTTTTTTTTGGTCATCAAAAGACATTCTGAAGTGTTGGTATGACCTTGGGGACACTAGGGGCACCCTCGGAAGTCATTCTGGGGGTTGGTATGGCCCTTGGGACACTTGGGACAACCCCTGAAGCCATTCTGGAGTGGTAATCTTTCAACGGCCATAACTTTTGAGATCTTTGAGCTAGTAAGACGTTCGATACAGATTTGGAAAGGTCTCGATCAGGGCTACAACGTACGTGATGAGTAAGAGAGGATTCCCGTAAAGTAACGTTTAACATGGTTTTAATCATCACAAATTTTGAAATGCAAACAAGAAAATAACATCAAACAGAAATTATATGAGACAAGGGTTTTTTATTCTATTTATTTTATTTTAATTTATTTTTTTTGTCTTCAAAAGCCATTTTGGAGTGTTGGTATGACCCCTGGGGACACTTGGGGCAACCTCGGAAGTCATTCTGGGGTGTTGGTATGGCCTTGGGGACACTTGGGACAACCCCTGAAGTCATTCTGGAGTGGTAATCTTTCAACGGCCATAACTTTTGAGATCTTTGAGTTAGTAAGAAGTTCGATACAGATTTGGATAGGTCTCGATCAGGGCTACAACGTACGCGAGTAAGAGAGGATTCCCGCAAAGTAACGTTTAACATGGTTTTAAGCATCACAAAATTTTGAAATGCAAACAAGAAAATAACATTAAGCAGAAATTATATGCATCCAGGGTTCTTTTTTATTCATTTTATTTATTTTTATATTGTTTGGTCATCAAAAGCCATTCTGGAGTGTTGGTATGACCCTGGGGACACTTGGGGCAACCTCGGAAGTCATTCTGGGGTGTTGATACGACTCTTGGGGACACTTGGGACAACCCCTGAAGTCATTCTGGAGTGGTAATCTTTCAACGGCCATAACTTTTGAGATCTTTGAGCTAGTAAGACGTTCGATACAGATTTGAAAGGTCTCGATCAGGGCTACAACGTACGGGAGTAAGAGAGAATTCCCGTAAAGTAACGTTTAACATGGTTGTATGCATCACAAAGTTTTGAAATGCAAACAAAAAAATAACATCAAACAGAAATTATATGCATCCAGGGTTTTTTAAATTCTATTTTATTTTTTTATTTTTTATTTTTATTTTGGTCATCAAAAGCCATTCTGGAGTGTTGGTATGACCCTTGGGGACACTTGGGACAACCCCTGAAGTCATTCTGGAGTGGTAATCTTTCAACGGCCATAACTTTTGAGATCTTTGAGCTAGTAAGAAGTTCGATACAGATTTGGAAAGGCCTCGATCGGGCTACAACGTACGCGAGTAAGAGAGGATTCCCGTAAAGTAACGTTTAACATGGTTTTAAGCATCACAAAATTTTGAAATGCAAACAAGAAAATAACATCAAACAGAAATTATATGAGACCAGGGTTTGTTATAGTTCTATTTATTTTATTTGAATTTAGTTTTTTGGTCATCAAAAGCCATTCTGGAGTGTTGGTATGACCCTTGGGGACACTTGGGACAACCCCTGAAGCCATTCTGGAGTGGTAATCTTTCAACGGCCATAACTTTTGAGATCTTTGAGCTAGTAAGACGTTCGATACAGATTTGGAAAGGTCTCGATCAGGGCTACAACGTACGCGAGTAAGAGAGAATTCCCGTTAAGTAACGTTTAACATGGTTTTTATGCATCACAAAGTTTTGAAATGCAAACAAGAAAATAACATCAAACAGAAATTATATGCATCAGGGTTTTTTATTCTATTTTGTTTTTTTTTATTTATTTTTTGGTCATCAAAAGCCATTCTGGAGTGTTGGTATGACCCTTGAGGACACTTGGGACAACCCCTGAAGTCATTTTGGAGTGGTAATCTTTCAACGGCCATAACTTTTGAAATCTTTAAGCTAGTAAGACGTTCGATATAGATTAGGAAAGGTCTCGATCAGGGCTACAACGTACGCGAGTAAAAGAGGATTCCCGTAAAGCAGGTATGTCAAACTGGCGGCCCACGGGCCGCATGCGGCCCGCGTCGATTCTGAATGCGGCCCGCGAGAGTATTTTGAGAATTACTAAAAGCACTGCAAACCATAAATCTGTTATTACTATTTGTCAAAGTGTATTAAATTTTCCAGAGAAAAACAATCCTTCTGTTGGTATATTTTTCGAAGCTAACATGAATGTATCCATAGCATCTCATAAACTTATTCTACACAAACGTACATATCAATCGAGACCCTTAAGAATCATTGAATCGAATGCAAGCTCAGTCGTATTATGCTTCGATTAAATTATGAATATTAGCATAATTTTGTGCACACTCGATTGCACATTCTGTATGGAAAAAATTTTGCGTCAACTGTCTACAAACGAAAAAGGAATGAAAATAACTTGTTACACACACTAGGAAATTCTTCAACAACTAGTGATTGATTGTCGGAATCGCATCCACGACTCAAAACCATTTCCGATCATAGCTATTCCGACTTCGAATCCGGCCAATCAAACCAACAGTTCCGTTCGGTGCCGTCCGAAGCCTATAGAGCCGTTTAGAGCCATTCAGAACCGTTGGAGTCATCGGTTGTCCCGCCGAATTTGACAATCTCCATGCCCCCGACTGTCGAGTAAAGGATTCATTCGGCTCCGAATGTTTTCCCACCTTAGAATGTTATATCATTGATATTCGATTGGAGCCTCTTCTGTTTTTGTCATAATCATGCCACCATAAATGTTAATAAAAATGATTTTAGCCAAGTTGGAATTTTTGTACCCAACATTCAGCAAGACGAATTAATGTAATTTCCAACCTCCCCAAAAATCAAAACCAAAATGATATGATTACGCTCAAGCCTAAAGGATTTAGATTAAGGATAAAAATAATCGAAATGCCTAAGCCTTGCAATACAAAGCTTATTAATTGATTAGCTCACACAGTCCTCAATTCCTCAATTCGCCAATCATCTCCCTTTAAGTGTCAAAAATAGAATTGCCGATCTGTATGGGATCACACACCACTCTTCGTGAGATAAAATTATCATAATTTAAGAAAAAAGTTATTCGTAAAATACGGGTTCTTGTTATAAGAAATGAATATATCACCAGAACACTTGGAACTTGGAAATTAGCGAAAAATAATGTTTCAACACGTGTTATTTCAATTTTCTCTAGATCTGTCAAAAAATTGCAAGAAAATATTTTTGTTATTCATCCAGTGATGGATAGCTCGGATTGTTTGAAAAAGAATCACTGTAAGCTGCTAGACTTCTCCTACTTCAGTGAAAAGTGTGTTTGACAGATATTTTTTAGCAGAACTGCCGTAAGAGAACGCGAGTAATGAAAAATGTTCTATTTTTATAATAACATTGAAAGTACATTAAAAAAATTTCTTATATAAAAAAGAGCACATATAAAAAAATATCGCCAATTTGTACATAACAAACGATTCCAGATAAGAAGCGAGGAGTACTAAAAGACAATTTGTTTAACAATAAAAATCTAAAAAAGTATGTTACATAAACATTGGGGTATATTTTACATTCTCAACTTTGCGGCCCGCGAAACACTGAAAATTTGTACTAGCGGCCCTCTGATGAGATGAGTTTGACACTGCTGCCGTAAAGTAACGTTTAACATGGTTTTAAGCATCACAAAATTTTGAAATGCAAACAAGAAAATAACATCAACAGAAATTGTATGAGACCAGGGTTTTTTTTTAATTCTATTTTATTTGATATTATTTTTTATTTTTTTGGTCATCAAAAGCCATTCTGGAGTGTTGGTATGACCCTTGGCGACACTTGGGGCAACCCTGAAGTCATTCTGGAATGTTAATCTTTCAACGGCCATAACTTTTGAGATCTTTGAGCTAGTAAGAAGTTCGATACAGATTTGGAAAGGTCTCGATCAGGGCTACAACGTACGCGAGTAAGAGAGGATTCCCGTAAAGTAACGTTTAACATGGTTTTAAGCATCACAAAATTTTGAAATGCAAACAAGAAAATAACATCAAACAGAAATTATATGAGACCATTGTTTTTTTTAATTCTATTTTAATTTTTTAATTTTTTGGTCATCAAAAGCCATTCTGGAGTGTTGGTATGACCCTTGGGGAAACTTGGGACAACCCCTGAATTCATTCTGGAGTGGTAATCTTTCAACGGACATAACTTTTGAGATCTTTGAGCTAGTAAGACGTTCGATACAGATTTGGAAAGGTCTCGATCATGGCTACAACGTACGCGAGTAAGAGAAAATTCCCGTAAAGGAACGTTTTACATGGTTTTAAGCATCACAAAATTTTGAAATGCAAACAAGAAAATAACATCAAACAGAAATTATATGAGACCAGGGGTATTTTTTGATTCTATTTTATTTTGTTTTTATTAATTTTCTTTGGTCATCAAAAGCCATTCTGGAGTGTTGGTACGACCCTTGGGGACACTTGGGGCAACCTCGGAAGTCATTCTGGGGTGTTGGTATGGTCCTTGGGGACACTTGGGACAACCCCTGAACCCATTCTGGAGTGTTAATCTTTCAACGGGCATATCTTTTGAGATCTTTGAGCTAGTAAGCAGTTTGATACAGATTTGGAAAGGTCTCGATCAGGGCTACAACGTACGCGAGTAAGAGAGAATTCCCGTAAAGTAACGTTTAACATGGTTTTATGCATCACAAAATTTTGAAATGCAAAACAAGAAAATAACATCAAACAGAAATTATATGAGATCAGGGGTTGTAATTTTTAATTCTATTTATTTTATTTATTTTTTTCTTTTTTTTGGTCATCAAAAGCCATTCTGGAGTGTTGGTATGACCCTTGGGGACACTTGGGACAACCCCTGAAGCCATTCTGGAGTGGTAATCTTTCAACGGCCATAACTTTTGAGATCTTTGAGCTAGTAAGACGTTCGATACAGATTTGGAAAGGTCTCGATCAGGGCTACAACGTACGCGAGTAAGAAAGGATTCCCGTTAAGTAACGTTTAACATGGTTTTCAGCATCACTAAATTTTGAAATGCAAACAAGAAAATAACATCAAACAGAAATTATATGTGACCAAGGTTTTTTTATTCTATTTTACTTTTTTTTATTTATTTTTTTGGTCACCAAAAGCCATTCTGGAGTGTTGGTATGACCCTTGGGGACACTTGGGACAACCCTGAACCCATTCTGGAGTGTAAATCTTTCAACGGCCATAACTTTTGAGATCTTTGAGCTAGTAAGACGTTCGATACAGATTGGGAAGGTCTCGATCAGGGCTACAACGTACGCGAGTAAGAGAGGATTCCCGTAAAGTAACGTTTAACATGGTTTTAAGCATCACAAAATTTTGAAATGCAAACAAGAAAATAACATCAAACAGAAATTATATGAGACCAGGGGTTGTAATTTTAATTCTATTTTATTTTATTTTATTTTTATTTAGTTTTTGGTCATCAAAAGCAATTCTGGAGTGTTGGAATGACCCTTGGGGACACTTGGGACAACCCCTGAATTCATTCTGGAGTGGTAATCTTTCAACGGCCATAACTTTTGAGATCTTTGAGCTAATAAGACGTTCGATACAGATTTGGAGAGGTCTCGATCAGGGCTACAACGTACGCGAGTAAGAGAGAATTCCCGTAAAGTAACGTTTAACATGGTTTTATGCATCACAAAATTTTGAAAACAAGAAAATAACATCAAACAGAAATTATATGAGATCAAGGTTTTTTTTTAATTCTATTTTATTTTATTTTAATTTATTTTTTTGGTCATCAAAAGCCATTCTGGAGTGTTGGTATGACCCTTGGGGACACTTGGGGCAACCTCGGAAGTCATTCTGGGGTGTTGATACGACTCTTGGGGACACTTGGGACAACCCCTGAAGTCATTCTGGAGTGGTAATCTTTCAACGGCCATAACTTTTGAGATCTTTGAGCTAGTAAGAAGTTCGATACAGATTTGGAAAGGTCTCGATCAGGGCTACAACGTACGCGAGTAAGAGAGAATTCCCTTAAAGTAACTTTTAACATGGTTTTATGCATCACAAAATTTTGAAATGCAAACAAGGAAATAACATCAAACAGAAATTATATGAGACCAGGGTTTTTTTTAAGTTCTATTTTATTTTATTTTAATTTATTTTTTTGGTCATCAAAAGCCATTCTGGAGTGTTGGTATGACCCTTGGGGACACTTGGGACAACCCCTGAAGCCATTCTGGAGTGGTAATCTTTCAAACTTTCCATAACTTTCGAGATCTTTGAGCTAGTAAGAAGTTCGATACAGATTTGGAAAGGTCTCGATCAGGGCTACAACGTACGCGAGTAAGAAAGGATTCCCGTAAAGTAACGTTTAACATGGTTTTATGCATCACAAAATTTTGAAATGCAAATAAGAAAATAACATCAAACCGAAATTATATGAGACCAGGGTTTTTTTTAGTTATATTTTATTTTATTTTAATTTATTTTTTTGGTCATCAAAAGCCATTCTGCAGTGTTGGTATGACCCTTGGGGACACTTGGGACAACCCCTGAAGCCATTCTGGAGTGGTAATCTTTCAACGGCCATAACTTTCGAGATCTTTGAGCTAGTAAGAAGTTCGATAAAGATTTGGAAAGGTCTCGATCAGGGCTACAACGTACGCGAGTAAGAGAGAATTCCCGTAAAGTAAGGTTTTTTTTTAATTCTATTTTAATTTTTTTATTTAGTTTTTGGTCAACAAAAGCAATTCTGGAGTGTTGGTATGACCCTTGGGGAAACTTGGGACAACCCCTGAATTCATTCTGGAGTGGTAATCTTTCAACGGACATAACTTTTGAAATCTTTGAGCTAGTAAGACGTTCGATACAGATTTGGAAAGTTCTCGATCATGGCTACAACGTACGCGAGTAAGAGAAAATTCCCGTAAAGGAACGTTTAACATGGTTTTAAGCATCACAAAATTTTGAAATGCAAACAAGAAAATAACATCAAACAGAAATTATATGAGATCAGGGGTTGTAATTTTTAATTTTATTTTATTTTATTTTATTTTTTTCTTTTTTTTGGTCATCAAAAGCCATTCTGGAGTGTTGGTATGACCCTTGGGGACACTTGGGACAACCCCTGAAGCCATTCTGGAGTGGTAATCTTTCAACGGCCATAACTTTTGAGATCTTTGAGCTAGTAAGACGTTCGATACAGATTTGGAAAGGTCTCGATCAGGGCTACAACGTACGCGAGTAAGAAAGGATTCCCGTAAAGTAACGTTTAACATGGTGTTAAGCATCACTAAATTTTGAAATGCAAACAAGAAAATAACATCAAACAGAAATTATATGTGACCAAGGTTTTTTTATTCTATTTTACTTTTTTTTATTTATTCTTTTGGTCACCAAAAGCCATTCTGGAGTGTTGGTATGACCCTTGGGGACACTTGGGACAACCCCTGAACCCATTCTGGAGTGTAAATCTTTCAACGGCCATAACTTTTGAGATCTTGAGCTAGTAAGACGTTCGATACAGATTGGGAAGGTCTCGATCAGGGCTACAACGTACGCGAGTAAGAGGATTCCCGTAAAGTAACGTTTAACATGGTTTTTAGCATCACAAAATTTTGAAATGCAAACAAGAAAATAACATCAAACAGAAATTATATGAGACCAGGGGTTGTAATTTTTAATTCTATTTTATTTTATTTTATTTTTATTTAGTTTTTGGTCATCAAAAGCAATTCTGGAGTGTTGGTATGACCCTTGGGGACACTTGGGACAACCCCTGAATTCATTCTGGAGTGGTAATCTTGCAACGGACATAACTTTTGAGATCTTTGAGCTAGTAAGACGTTCGATACAGATTTGGAGAGGTCTCGATCAGGGCTACAACGTACGCGAGTAAGAGAGAATTCCCGTAAAGTAACGTTTAACATGGTTTTATGCATCACAAAATTTCGAAAACAAGAAAATAACATCAAACAGAAATTATATGAGACCAAGGTTTTTTTTTAATTCTATTTTATTTTATTTTAATTTATTTTTTTGGTCATCAAAAGCCATTCTGGAGTGTTGGTATGACCCTTGGGGACACTTGGGGCAACCTCGGAAGTCATTCTGGGGTGTTGATACGACTCTTGGGGACACTTGGGACAACCCCTGAAGTCATTCTGGAGTGGTAATCTTTCAACGGCCATAACTTTTGAGATCTTTGAGCTAGTAAGAAGTTCGATACAGATTTGGAAAGGTCTCGATCAGGGCTACAACGTACGCGAGTAAGAGAGAATTCCCGTTAAGTAACGTTTAACATGGTTTTATGCATCACAAAATTTTGAAATGCAAACAAGGAAATAACATCAAACAGAAATTATATGAGACCAGGGTTTTTTTTAGTTCTATTTTATTTTATTTTAATTTATTTTTTTGGTCATCAAAAGCCATTCTGGAGTGTTGGTATGACCCTTGGGGACACTTGGGACAACCCCTGAAGCCATTCTGGAGTGGTAATCTTTCAACGGCCATAACTTTCGAGATCTTTGAGCTAGTAAGAAGTTCGATACAGATTTGGAAAGGTCTCGATCAGGGCTACAACGTACGCGAGTAAGAAAGGATTCCCGTAAAGTAACGTTTAACATGGTTTAAAGCATCACAAAATTTTGAAATGCAAATAAGAAAATAACATCAAACCGAAATTATATGAGACCAGGGTTTTTTTTTAGTTATATTTTATTTTATTTTATTTTTTTTTTTGGTCATCAAAAGCCATTCTGCAGTGTTGGTATGACCCTTGGGGACACTTGGGACAAGCCCTGAAGCCATTCTGGAGTGGTAATCTTTCAACGGCCATAACTTTCGAGATCTTTGAGCTAGTAAGAAGTTCGATAAAGATTTGGAAAGGTCTCGATCAGGGCTACAACGTACGCGAGTAAGAGAGAATTCCCGTAAAGTAACTTTTAACATGGTTTTATGCATCACAAAATTTTGAAATGCAAACAAGGAAATAACATCAAACAGAAATTAGATGAGACCAGGGTTTTTTTTAAATGCTATTTTATTTTATTTTTTTATTTTTTTGGTCATCAAAAGCCCTTCTGGAGTGTTGGTATGACCCTTGGGGACACTTGGTACAACCCCTGCACCCATTTTGCAGTGTAAATCTTTCAACGGCCATAACTTTTGAGATCTTTGAGCTAGTAAGAAGTTCGATACAGATTTGGAAAGGTCTCGATCAGGCTACAACGTACGCGAGTAAGAGAGGATTCCCGCAAAGTTACGTTTAACATGGTTTTAAGCATCACAGAATTTTGAAATGCAAACAAGAAAATAACATCAAACAGAAATTAGATAAGACCAGGGTGTTTTTTGAATTCTATTTTTTGTTATTTATTTTTTTGGTCATCAAAAGCAATTCTGGGATGATAGTATGGCCCTTGGGGACACTTGGGACAACCCCTGAAGCCATTCTGGAGTGGTAATCTTTCAACGGCCATAACTTTTGAGATTTTTGAGCTAGTAAGAAGTTCGATACAGATTTGGAAAGGTCTCGATCAGGGCTACAACGTACGCGAGTAAGAGAGAATTACCGTAAAGTAACGTTTAACATGGTTTTAAGCATCACAAAATTTTGAAATGCAAACAACAAAATAACATCAAACAGAAATTATATAAGACCAGGGTGTTTTTTGAATTTAATTTAATTTTTTTTTATTTAGTGTTTTGGTCATCAAAAGCAATTCTGGAGTGTTGGTATGACCCTTGGGGACACTTGGGACAACCCCTGAAGTCATTCTGGAGTGGTAATCTTTCAACGGCCATAACTTTTGAGATCTTTGAGCTAGTAAGAAGTTCGATATAGATTAGGAAAGGTCTCGATCAGGGCTACAACGTACGCGAGTAAGAAAGGATTCCCGTAAAGTAACGTTTAACTTGGTTTTAAGCATCACAAAATTTTGAAATGCAAACAAGAAAATAACATCAAACAGAAATTATATGAGACCAGGGTTTTTTTTTAATTCTATTTTTTTTTATTTAGTTTTTTGGTCATCAAAAGCAATTCTGGAGTGTTGATATGACCTTTGGGGACACTTGGGACAACCCCTGAAGTCATTCTGGAGTGGTAATCTTTCAACGGCCATAACTTTTGAGATCTTTGAGCTAGTGAGAAGTTCGATACAGATTTGGAAAGGTCTCGATCAGGGCTACAACGTAGGCGAGTAAGAGAGGATTCCCGTAAAGTAACGTTTAACATGGTTTTATGCATTACAAAATTTTGAAATGCAAACAAGAAAATAACATCAAACAGAAATTATATGAGATCAGGATTTTGTTAAATTCTATTACATTTTTTTATTTATTTTTTTTGGTCATCGAAAGCCATTCTGGAGTGTTGGTATGACCCTTGGGGACACTTGGGACAACCCTGAACCCATTCTGGAGTGGTAATCTTTCAACGGCCATAACTTTTGAGATCTTTGAGCTAGTAAGACGTTCGGTACAGATTTGGAAAGGTCTCGATCAGGGCTACAACATATGCGAGTAAGAAAGGATTCCCGTAAAGTAACGTTTAACATGATTTTAAGCATCACAAAATTTTGAAATGCAAACAAGAAAATAACATCAAACAGAAATTATATGAGACCAGGGGTTGTTTTTTAATTCTATTTTTTTTTTATTTTAATTTTTTTTTGGTCAGACACTTGGGACAACCCCTGAACCCATTCTGGAGTGTTAATCTTTCAACGGCCATAACTTTTGAGATCTTTGAGCTAGTAAGACGTTCGATACAGATTTGGAAAGGTCTCGATCAGGGCTACAACGTACGCGAGTAAGAGAGGATTCCCGCAAAGTAACGTTTAACATGGTTTTAAGCATCACAAAATTTTGAAATGCAAAAAAGAAAATAACATCCAACAGAAATTATATGCGACCAGGGGGTTTTTTTTTATTCTATTTAAGTTTATTTTAATTCATTTTTTTTGTCATCAAAAGCCATTTTGGAGTGTTGGCATGACCCTTGGGGACACTTGGGGCAACCTCGGAAGTCATTCTGGGGTGTTGGTATGGTCCTTGGGGACACTTGGGACAACCCCTGAAGTCATTCTGGAGTGGTAATCTTTCAACGGCCATAACTTTTGAGATCTTTGAGTTAGTAAGAAGTTCGATACAGATTAGGAAAGGTCTCGATCAGGGCTACAACGTACGCGAGTAAGAGAGGATTCCCGTAAAGTAACGTTTAACATGGTTTTAAGCATCACAAAATTTTGAAATGCAAACAAGAAAATGACATCAAACAGAAATTATATGCGACCATTGTTTTTTTTAATTATATTTTATTTTATTTTAATTTATTTTTTTGGTCATCAAAAACCATTCTGGAGTGTTGGTATGAGCTTTGGGGACACTTGGGGCAACCTCGGAAGTCATTCTGTTTTTATTTAGTTTTTTGTTTTTTTTTTTAATTCTATTTTATTTTATTTTAATTTATTTTTTTGGTCATCAAAAGCCATTCTGCAGTGTTGGTATGACCTTTGGGGACACTTGGGACAACCCCTGAAGCCATTCTGGAGTGGTAATCTTTCAACGGCCATAACTTTCGAGATCTTTGAGCTAGTAAGAAGTTCGATACAGATTGGAAAGGTCTCGATCAGGGCTACAACGTACGCGAGTAAGAGAGAATTCCCGTAAAGTAACGTTTAACATGGTTTTATGCATCACAAAATTTTGAAATTTTGAAATGCAAACAAGAAAATAACATCAAACAGAAATTATATGAGACCAGGGGTATTTTTTGATTCTATTTTATTTTGTTTTTATTAATTTTCTTTGGTCTTCAAAAGCCATTCTGGAGTGTTGGTATGGTCCTTGGGGACACTGGGATAACCCCTGAAGTCATTCTGGAGTGTTAATCTTTCAACGGCCATAACTTTTGAGATCTTTGAGCTAGTAAGAAGTTCGATACAGATTTGGAAAGGTCTCGATCAGGGCTACAACGTACGCGAGTAAGAGAGAATTCCCGTAAAGTAACGTTTAACATGGTTTTATGCATCACAAAATTTTGAAATGCAAACAAGAAAATAACATCAAACAGAAATTATATGAGACCAGGATTTTGTTAAATTCTATTAAATTTTTTTATTTATTTTTTTGGTCATCGAAAGCCATTCTGGAGTGTTGGTATGACCCTTGGGGACACTTGGGACAACCCCTGAACCCATTCTGGAGTGTTAATCTTTCAACGGCCATAACTTTTGAGATCTTTGAGCTAGTAAGACGTTCGATACAGATTTGGAAAGGTCTCGATCAGGGCTACAACATATGCGAGTAAGAGAGAATTCTCGTAAAGTAACGTTTAACATGGTTTTAAGAATCACAAAATTTTGAAATGCAAACAAGAAAATAACATCAAACAGAAATTATATGAAACCAGGGGTTTTTTGAATTCTATTTTATTTTATTTTATTTATTTTTTTGGTCATCAAAAGCCATTCTGGAGTGTTGGTATGGCCCTTGGGGACACTTGGGACAACCCCTGAAGTCATTCTGGAGTGGTAATCTTTCAACGGCCATAACTTTTGAGATCTTTGAGCTAGTAAGAAGTTCGATACAGATTTGGAAAGGTCTCGATCAGGGCTACAACGTACGCGAGAAAGAGAGGATTCACGTAAAGAAACGGTTCAGAGAATTCCCGTAAAGTAACGTTTAACATGGTTTTATGCATCACAAAATTTTGAAATGCAAACAAGGAAATAACATCAAACAGAAATTATATGAGACCAGGGTTTTTTTTATTCTATTCTATTTTATTTTTTTTATTATTTTGGTCATCAAAAGCAATTCTGGAGTGTTGGTATGACCCTTGGGGACACTTGGGACAACCCCTGCACTCATTCTGGAGTTTAAATCTTTCAACGGCCATAACTTTTGAGATCTTTGAGCTAGTAAGAAGTTCGATACAGATTTGGAAAGGTCTCGATCAGGGCTACAACGTACGCGAGTAAGAGAGAATTCCCGTAAAGTAACGTTTAACATGGTTTTCAGCATCACAAAATTTTGAAATGCAAACAAGAAAATAACATCAAACAGAAATTATATTAGACAAGAGTGTTTTTTGAATTCTATTTTATTTTTTTTTATTTAGTGTTTTGGTCATCAAAAGCAATTCTGGAGTCTTGGTATGACCCTTGGGGACACTTGGGACAACCCCTGAAGCCATTCTGGAGTGGTAATCTTTCAACGGCCATAACTTTTGAGATCTTTGAGCTAGTAAGAAGTTCGATACAGATTTGGAAAGGTCTCGATCAGGGCTACAACGTACAAGAGTAAGAGAGGATTCCCGTAAAGTAACGTTTAACATGGTTTTAATCATCACAAAATTTTGAAATGCAAACAAGAAAATAACATCAAACAGAAATTATATGAGACCAGGGTTGTTTTTTTAATTCTATTTTATTTTTTTTATTTAGTTTTTTGGTCATCAAAAGCAATTCTGGAGTGTTGGTATGACCCTTGGGGACACTTGGGACAACCCCTGAAGTCATTCTGGAGTGGTAATCTTTCAACGGCCATAACTTTTGAGATCTTTGAGCTAGTAAGAAGTTCGATATAGATTTGGAAAGGTCTCGATCAGGGCTACAACGTACGCGAGTAAGAGAGAATTCCCGTAAAGTAACGTTTAACATGGTTTTAAGCATCACAAAATTTTGAAATGCAAACAAGAAAATAACATCAAACAGAAATTATATGAGACCAGGGGTATTTTTTGATTCTATTTTATTTTGTTTTTATTAATTTTCTTTGGTCATCAAAAGCCATTCTGGAGTGTTGGTATGGTCCTTGGGGACACTTGGGATAACCCCTGAAGTCATTCTGGAGTGTTAATCTTTCAACGGCCATAACTTTTGAGATCTTTGAGCTAGTAAGAAGTTCGATACAGATTTGGAAAGGTCTCGATCAGGGCTACAACGTACGCGAGTAAGAGAGAATTCCCGTAAAGTAACGTTTAACATGGTTTTATGCATCACAAAATTTTGAAATGCAAACAAGAAAATAACATCAAACAAAAATTATATGAGACCAGGATTTTGTTAAATTCTATTAATTTTTTTATTTATTTTTTTGGTCATCGAAAGCCATTCTGGAGTGTTGGTATGACCCTTGGGGACACTTGGGACAACCCCTGAACCCATTATTCCCATTATTGAAATTATATGAGACCAGGGGTATTTTTTGATTCTATTTTATTTTGTTTTTATTAATTTTCTTTGGTCATCAAAAGCCATTCTGGAGTGTTGGTATGGTCCTTGGGGACACTTGGGATAACCCCTGAAGTCATTCTGGAGTGTTAATCTTTCAACGGCCATAACTTTTGAGATCTTTGAGCTAGTAAGAAGTTCGATACAGATTTGGAAAGGTCTCGATCAGGGCTACAACGTACGCGAGTAAGAGAGAATTCCCGTAAAGTAACGTTTAACATGGTTTTATGCATCACAAAATTTTGAAATGCAAACAAGAAAATAACATCAAACAAAAATTATATGAGACCAGGATTTTGTTAAATTCTATTAAATTTTTTTATTTATTTTTTGGTCATCGAAAGCCATTCTGGAGTGTTGGTATGACCCTTGGGGACACTTGGGACAACCCCTGAACCCATTATGGAGTGTTAATCTTTCAACGGCCATAACTTTCGAGATCTTTGAGCTAGTAAGACGTTCGATACAGATTTGGAAAGGTCTCGATCAGGGCTATAACATATGCAAGTAAGAGAGAATTCTCGTTAAGTAACGTTTAACATGGTTTTAAGAATCACAAAATTTTGAAATGCAAACAAGAAAATAACATCAAACAGAAATTATATGAAACCAGGGGTTTTTTGAATTCTATTTTTTTTATTTTATTTATTTTTTTGGTCATCAAAAGCCATTCTGGAGTGTTGGTATGACCCTTGGGGACACTTTGGACAACCCCTGAAGTCATTCTGGAGTGTTAATCTTTCAACGGCCATAACTTTTGAGATCTTTGAGCTAGTAAGACGTTCGATACAGATTTGGAAAGGTCTCGATCAGGGCTACAATGTACGCGAGTAAGAGAGGATTCCCGTAAAGTAACGTTTAACATGGTTTTAAGCATCACAAAATTTTGAAATGCAAACAAGAAAATAACATCAAACAGAAATTATATGAGACCAGGGGTTGTTTTTTAATTCTATTTTATTTGATATTTATTTTTTATTGTTTTGGTCTTCAAAAGCCCTTCTGGAGTGTTGGTATGACCTTTGGGGACACTTGGGGCAACCTCGGAAGTCATTCTGGGGTGTTGATACGACTCTTGGGGACACTTGGGACAACCCCTGAAGTCATTCTGGAGTGGTAATCTTTCAACGGCCATAACTTTTGAGATCTTTGAGCTAGAAAGAAGTTCGATACAGATTTGGAAAGGTCTCGATCAGGGATACAACGTACGTGAGTAAGAAAGGATTCCCGTAAAGTAACGTTTAACATGGTTTTATGCATCACAAAATTTTGAAATGCAAACAAGAAAATAACATCAAACAGAAAATATATGAGACAAGGGGTTGTTTTTGAATTTTATTTTATGTTATTTTAATTTATATTTTTGGTCATCAAAAGCCATTTTCGAGTGTTGGTATGACCCTTGGGGACACTTGGGACAACCCCTGAAGCCATTCTGGAGTGGTAATCTTTCAACGGCCATAACTTTTGAGATCTTTGAGCTAGTAAGACGTTCGATACAGATTTGGAAAGGTCTCGATCAGGGCTACAACGTACGCGAGTAAGAGAGGATTCCCGTAAAGTAACGTTTAACATGGTTTTAAGCATCACAAAATTTTGAAATGCAAACAAGAAAATAACATCAAACAGAAATTATAAGGGACCAGGGTTTTTTTTAATTCTATTTTATTTTATTTTTATTTATTTGTTTGGTCATCAAAAGCCATTCTGGAGTGTTGGTATGACCCTTGGGGACACTTGGGACAACCCCTGAAGCCATTCTGGAGTGGTAATCTTTCAACGGCCATAACTTTTGAGATCTTTGAGCTAGTAAGACGTTCGATACAGATTTGGAAAGGTCTCGATCAGGGCTACAACGTACGCAAGTAAGAGAGAATTCCCGTAAAGTAACGTTTAACATGGTTTTATGCATCACAAAATTTTGAAATGCAAACAAAAAAATAACATCAAACAGAAATTATATAAAACAATGGGGTTTTTTTTATTCTATTTTATTTTATTTTAATTTATTTTTTTGGTCATCAAAAGCCATTTTGGAGCGTTGGTATGACCCTTGGGGACACTTGGGGCAACCTCGGAAGTCATTCTAGGGTGTTGGTATGGCCCTTGGGGACACTTGGGACTACCCCTGTAGTCATTATGGAGTGGTAATCTTTCAACGACCATAACTTTTGAGACCATTGAGTTACTAAAAAGTTCGATACAGATTTGGAAAGGTCACGATCAGGGCTACAACGCACGCGAGTAAGAGAGGATTCCCGTAAAGTAACGTTTAACATGGTATTAAGCATCACAAAATTTTGAAATGCAAACAAGAAAATAACATCAAACCGAAATTAGATGAGACCAGGGGATGTTATTTTTAATTCTATTTTATTTTATTTTTTTGGTCATCAAAAGCCATTCTGGAGTATTGGTATAACCCTTGGGAACATGCCCCAAGTGTTAAAAAAAAAAGAAAATAACATCAAACAGAAATTATATGAGACCAGGGGTTTTTTTATTCTATTTTATTTTAATTTTATTTATTGTTTTGGTCATCAAAAGCCATTCTGGAGTGTTGGTATGACCCTTGGGAACACTTGGGACAAACCCTGAAGTCATTCTGGAGTGTTAATCTTTCAACGGCCATAACTTTTGAGATCTTTGAGCTAGTAAGACGTTCGATATAGATTAGCAAAGGTCTCGATCAGGGCTACAACGTACGCGAGTAGGAGAGGATTCCCGTAAAGTAACGTTTAACATGGTTTTAAGCATCACAAAATTTTGAAATGCAAACAAGAAAATAACATCAAACAGAAATTATATGAGACCAGGGGTTGTTATTTTCAATTCTATTTTATTTGATATTTATTTTTTATTTTTTTGGTCATCAAAAGCCATTCTGGAGTATTGGTATGACCTTTGGGGACACTTGGGGCAACCTCGGAAGTCATTCTGGGGTGTTGATACGACTCTTGGGGACACTTTGGACAACCCCTGAAGTCATTCTGGAGTGGTAATCTTTCAACGGCCATAACTTTTGAGATCTTTGAGCTAGTAAGAAGTTCGATACAGATTTGGAAAGGTCTCGATCAGGGCTACAACGTACGCGAGTAGGAGAGAATTCCCGTAAAGTAACGTTTAACATGGTTTTAAGCATCACAAAATTTTGAAATGCAAACAAGAAAATAACATCAAAAAGAAATTATATGAGACCAGGATTTTGTTTAATTCTCTTTTATTTGTTTATATATTTTTTTTTTGGTCATCAAAAGCAATGCTGGATTGTTGGTATGACCCTTGGGGACACTTGGGACAACCCCTGACCCCATTCTGGAGTGTTAATCTTTCAACGGCCATAGCTTTTGAGATCTTTGAGCTAGTAAGACGTTCGATACAGATTTGGAAAGGTCTCGATCAGGGCTACAACGTACGCGAGTAAGAGAGGATTTCCGTAAAGTAACGTTTAACATGGTTTTAAGCATCACAAAGTTTTGAAATGCAAACAAAAAAATAACATCAAACAGAAATTATATGAAACAATGGGGTTTTTTTAATTCTATTTTGTGTTTTTTATTTATTTTTTTGGTCATCAAAAGCCATTTTGGAGCGTTGGTATGACCCTTGGGGACATTTGGGGCAACCTCGGAAGTCATTCTGGGGTGTTGGTATGGCCCTTGGGGACACTTGGGACTACCCCTGAAGTCATTATGGAGTGGTAATCTTTCAACGGCCATAACTTTTGAGATCTTTGAGTTACTAAGAAGTTCGATACAGATTTGGAAAGGTCTCGATCAGGGCTACAACGTACGCGAGTAAGAGAGGATTCCCGTAAAGTAACGTTTAACATGGTTTTAAGCATCACAAAATTTTGAAATGCAAACAAGAAAATAACATCAAACCGAAATTAGATGAGACCAGGGGATGTTATTTTAAATTCTATTCTATTTTATTTTATTTTATTTTATTTTTTTGGTCATCAAAAGCCATTCTGGAGTATTGGTATTTCCCTTGGGAACACTTGGGGCAACCTCGGAAGTCATTCTGGGGTGTTGATACGACTCTTGGGGACACTTGGGACAACCCCTGATGTCATTCTGGGGTGGTAATCTTTCAACGGCCATATCTTTTGAGATCTTTGAGCTAGTAAGAAGTTCGATACAGATTTGGAAAGGTCTCGATCAGGGTTACAACGTACGCGAGTAAGAGAGGATTCCCGTAAAGAAACGTTTAACATGGTTTTAAGCATCACAAAATTTTGAAATGCAAACAAGAAAATAACATCAAACAGAAATTATATGCATCCAGGGTTTTTTTTAATTCTATTTTATTTTATTTTATTTATTATTTTTGGTCATCAAAAGCCATTCTGGAGTGTTGGTATGACCCTTGGGGACACTTGGGACAACCCCTGAATCCATTCTGGAGTGGTAATCTTTCAACGGCCATAACTTTTGAGATCTTTGAGCTAGTAAGACGTTCGATATAGATTAGGAAAGGTCTCGATCAGGGCTACAATGTACTCGAGTAAGAGAGGATTCCCGTAAAGTAACGTTTAACATGGTTTTAAGCATCACAAAGTTTTGAAATGCAAACAAGAAAATAACATCAAACAGAAATTGTATGAGACCAGGGGTTGTTTTTTAATTCTATTTTATTTGATATTTCAATAGTTAATTTGATTTGAATTAATTTGATAAAGGTCAGCAACGACAACAGCATGGAAGCTGAGTTGCGCGCAAGTATGCTGGCTGCCAACCGGTCATTCTACAGCCTGAAAAAGCAGTTTACCTCAAAGAACCTGTCGCGACGGACGAAGCTGGGACTATATAGTACCTATATGGTACCAGTACTCACATACGCCTCTGAGACATGGACACTGTCCAAATCTGACGAAACCCTCTTAGCCGCGTTCGAGAGGAAGATGCTCAGAAGGATACTTGGCCCCGTATGTGTGGAAGGACAATGGAGGAGCCGCTATAATGACGAGCTATACGAGATGTACGGCGACCTCACTGTCGTACAGCGTATAAAGCTCGCCAGGCTCCGGTGGGCTGGCCATGTTATACGCATGGAAACGGACGACCCAGCCCGTAAAGTCTTTTTAGGCCGTCCACAAGGACAGAGGAGGCGTGGTAGGCCCAAATTGAGGTGGCAAGATGGCGTGGAGGCGTCCGCCATTAGGCCGGGATAACGGACTGGCAGACGAAGGCGCGAGACCGTGAGCGGTTTCGGACACTCCTGAGGCAGGCCAAGACCGCAAAGCGGTTGTAGTGCCGGATAAGTAAGTAAGTAAGTTATTTGATTTTGATTTTTTATTTTTTTGGTCATCAAAAGCCATTCTGGAGTGTTGGTATGACCCTTGGGAACACTTGGGGCAACCTCGGAAGTCATTCTGGGGTTTTTTCTCACGAAGTCGCAAAAAAGGATAAAAAAACACTAGGACGTAGAATGTCTTTAAAACGTTATAATGATACCATTTATTCCACTCAACTACACGTATACGAATACTCGATCGATCCGCTGATCGATCGCACGAAGCCCACGATAGCCGATTCCCCAGGATGCTGAGAGAGAATTTACGCACAAAATTCTCTCTCATGCACGCTCCCACATGACGTATCGATAACCTGACGTGGGGACACGAGGTTATCGGGTCAAAGTGCGTTTCGGAACGCAAGCGCAATCTTTCGAAACGCATTCGAAAGATGCTGTTCAAAACCGGTGACCGTTTCGCCGTTGACGGTTTCGAACCTCATCGATTTACATGACCATTTTTCCCCCCTTTGGGACGCAGTCGGCCGTCCCAAACGCCGCACGAAGGTGGTTGGTCATCCTCAAGTTCAGAGATCGTATTATGCATCGTATGCTGGGATCCACGCTGGCCAATTTCATCTGTTTTCTCGGTGGATAGGGCCAGCAGGTCAGCCGGTGTCTCGTCGGCGTCCTTCTCTGTGGCGTCTATAGGAAGCGGAGCCAACAACCTCACGTTTTCGCTTGTAAGTACCGCTGCTTGTCCGAATGTCAGCAACGCGTACCATATCGTCAGGTCCCACGTAAGTTCTCGTAACTATCCCCATGGGCCATCGACCGACCGGGAGGTTGTCGTCGCCAACCAGTACAATCTGCCCAACTTGCACGTTCGAAGTTCGTTTTGTCCATTTGGCGTGGCATCGTAGCTGGGACAGGTAATCGGCTTGCCAGCGAGACCAAATTGCTGGGACAATTTTTGCACGCGCTTCCATCTCGTCTTGACACCGTCCGTATCATAGTTTTGGATGGTAACAGGAATAGAGAATGAGGCCCGCGCGATCAAAAAGTGTGCTGGAGTGAGCGCTTCGACGGAGCCAGGATTGGCATGAACAGCAGTAAGTGGCCTGGAATTGAGAATTGATGAAATTTGATAGAGTAACGTTTGCAACTCAACCAATTTGAGATGGGCGCCCCTCGCTGCAGCCTTGAAAAGGCGTTTGGCCACTTTAATGTTGGCCTCCCAAAGGCCGCCGAAATTCGGGCTCCGCGGCGGAATGAAGGAGAACCGTATCCCCTTTTCGGCAGCTAGATTCACTATCTCGTCCTGGAAGGCGCGGTTGTTGTAGGCTTCACGTAGCAGGCGCAACTCTTTGGCTGCTCCAACGAAGTTTCGGCCGTTATCTGAATATATCGTGTCTGGTCTGCCACGAAGGGATACGAAACGAATCAGTGCTGAGATGAAGGCAGACGTTGAAAGGTTTTCCACCACTTCCAGATGAATTGCCTTGGTAGCAAAGCAGACGAATATGCACACGTAGACTTCTATCCGCCGTGTCGATCTGGTGTGAGGGATGACGTAGAAAGGTCCACATAAGTCCACCCCCGTGTGGGTGAAAGCGGGTGACACATTTACCCGGGCAGCAGGCAATTGTCCCATTTGCTGCACGAATTGTTTAGGTAAGGCTCGTACACATACGATACATCGCGATGTCACACCGATAACTGTGCGTCGAAGATCTCGCATCCAAAACCTTGCCCGAAATTCTGCCATAACTAGGTCCGTACCGGCGTGGTGATTGTATTCATGAAAGTACCGTACAATAATGCGAGAAAAGGGATGTGATTTCGGCACTAAGATCGGCACTCTCGCATCATCCGTCATTTCTGCGTTCTCCAATCGTCCCTTCACGCGTATCAGGTTGTCTTGAACGATCGGGTTAAGGTGCTGAAGAGGACCTTTTGAGCTAACCTGTCCAGATTCGTGCATTTCTCGTACCTCATTGGGAATGCTGTGGCCTACATTACCCGTAGCAACAATTGAAGTCCGGATTCCAATTCGTCCAGCAGCAAGGGACCAGTTTTTCTCTCCACCGTAGAAGAGGTCACACGGAGCCTGGCAGAATTAACTTTGAAGTTGTGGATGATTCTGCTAAGCCATGCGAAATGTCGCCTCGTCTTAATGAAGGAATTGTGGTACTTATATTGAGCTATCAAATCTTCACAAGCGGGACCTACGGTTGCCGCTAAAGCTTGTGGTGGGGCTGCAACCTCTTCTGATATGGTCTCGTAACCATCATTGGTTTGTGGGCAGGAATCTGTAATGATAAATTCGAACCGTTTAACCAGAATTTCATATTTTCCCCTCTCACCAATTTGCTAGCTGGAAGTCCCCTGGATACGATGTCTGCCGGGTTTAGCTTTGTTGGCACATAGTGCCAATCACATGCATTGGTCGCAGCGCATATCTTGGATACTCGATTTTTTACGAAGACGTCCCATTTCGAATTATCGGAACGTATCCAGGCTAATACGACTAACGAGTCAGTCCACCATCTAGTTTGTTGGACTCGGGTGCCGAATACGTCCTTTATTTTCACGTAGATTTCAGCTAGCAAGAGTGCTGCTTGGAGTTATAGTCTGGGCAAAGTCAGTTCCTTCAGCGGTGCAACTCTTGACTTGGCACATAGGAGTCGCGATCGTCTTTCTCCATTACCATCCAAGTAGCGAACGTATATTGCACACCCATATGCTTTTGTTGAGGCATCACAAAAACCATAGATGGTACTATTTTCTGCTTCACTTGGCAGCGCCATTCTTGGGATGTGTAGCTGCCGAAGGACTGGTAGTTGAGCCGCAAACTCGTTCCACTTAGCAAGGGCATGAGGTGGTACAGTTTCGTCCCATGTAAGATTGTCGCGCCATAGATTTTGCATGAGGATTTTTGCGGTGATGATCACGGGTTGCAGGATTCCAACTGGATCGTAAAGTTTGGCAATTCTTGCCACTAAGCATCGTTTGGTCATGGAGTTTACGGGCAGGTGGCAATCATTGTCAATGATAAGCTGGAACGTGTCTTCTGAAGGACACCACGCTAGACCCAGCATTTTGATAGCCTGTCTGTCGCCGATTTGCACCGGAGTGTCAAAGTGTTCTTCTGGCACATCATGTACTACTGCAGGGACATTGGATGCCCATTTCCGTAAGGGCATTCCTCTATTCATAAGTGCCCGTTCAATCCCGCAGCTAAGCACACGTAATTCGTCCGGAGTCGCAGCACCCAAGGACAGGTTATCCACGTAGAATGAGCGCTGAATGGCGTCAGCGATTTCCGGATTGGATGAACGCACTTCCTCGCCCTCCTCATATAACGCTCTACACGCAAGATACAACGAGGAGGCCTCGCCGTAAGTGACGGTACGGAGCCGATACATTTGAGCGGTATCTCTTGCATCTTCGCGCCATAATATGCTCTGCATGCAGGTGTCCGAGTCAGCTACCCAGATTTGGCGACACATCTTCGCAATGTCTGCTGTAACCACCACTGTCTGCGTCCGAAAATGCAACCATAAGTGAAGGAGATCCGGTTGTATCACTGGCCCGATGGCTTGTAGGTCGTTAAGCGAAATTCCAGTGGTGGACTTCGCACTCGCGTCGAAGACTACTCGCAGCTTCGTGGTTGTAGAATCTGGTTTTATCACACACGAATGTGGATAACGTATCGAACCTTATGTAGTTCGTCTGCCGGTACAGGAGTCATGTGTCTTAGCTCAAGATATTCGCGCATGAACTTTCGGTACTCCTCGTAAGTATCTTCATGCCGAGACAGCCTCCGCTCGAGTGATAATAGTCGTCGTTGAGCCTGTTCGATGGAGTCTCCCAGTTGTGTCAACTCCCCCGTAGGGGAATCCGGACGACGTATCGACCATCCTCAGCAATCTTCGTGTGAGCTCTGAAATGTTCCTCGAGCTCATGGTCTTGTAAAACTAACCGTTCTGGACGTCAGGTGGCAGTTCTTCCACCTTCCAAAAACGCTCAAGGCTCACTTCCAGGTCGTCAATATAGGTCGCCTTATGACAACTCCACGGGTGGAGATTAGTGGAGGTCATATTGCATAGCAACCCTCCAACTATCCAACCGAATTTGGTGTTTTGTAAAGTGAGTCCATTGGGCAAGCGATGAAGTCCTGCACCGAGCGAGTCATAGCATATTCCGGCCCCTAATATCGCATCAACTGGCCCTGTATGACTGAAGTTTTCATCGGCGAGTCGCTTGCCAGGTGGGAGGCTCAGTTCGTCCTGCTTGATTGTGCGATGGGGTTGCGCACTGAGTTCCGGTATGACGTAGAATTTGGAGCTAAAACGATAGGATCCATTAATTGCTATGACTTTTGTACGAATTTTATTCGATACAGGGAGTTTACCACTTATCCCCATTAGCGTAATTTTCTCAGACAGTAACGGTAACCTCAACCGTTTCACAGCGGACGCCGTGATGGCTTGGATTTGGCACCCAGAATCTAGCAGGCAACGGATTCGTTGCCACTCCCCCAGGCCGTCTTGAATAAGCACCGCAACAGTTGCTAGCAAAACGTGGTAGGCAAGGTTAGAGACGTCACGAGATGACGCACCAGACAGATGCATTGAACCACACGTAGCGGAACGCTGGGCAGCTGGAGCCATCCTCACTGCTAGGGGATGGCTTAGATTGGAACAGGGGGATACGATACCACCATCATCCATTGCAGGGGAAGATGCGCGCACACTTAGCAATGGCTGAGCAGAGCGGGAACGCAAGACACCACGCGGCGACGAAACGGACCGAGCGCGTGGATCGACCATCGCTGAAAGCACGGCACCAGTGCTTGGGGATGGCGGCACGGAGCGGGAACGCGGAGACGGCAGCACGGAGCAGGAACGCAGGACACCACGCGACGGCGAAACGGACCGAGCGCGTGGATCGGTCATCGCTGAAAGCACGGCACTAGTGCTTGTGGATGGCGGCACGGAGCGGGAACGTGGGGACGGCAGCACGGAGCAGGAGCGCCGGACACCACGTGGATCGGCCATCGCTGAAAGCACGGCACTAGTGCTTGTGGATGGCGGCACGGAGCGGGAACGCGGGGACGGCAGCACGGAGCAGGAACGCCGGACACCACGTGGATCGGCCATCGCTGAAAGCACGGCACTAGTGCTTGTGGATGGCGGCACGGAGCGGGAACGCGGGGACGGCAGCACGGAGCAGGAGCGCCGGACACCACGTGGATCGGCCATCGCTGAAAGCACGGCACTAATGCTTGTGGATGGCGGCACGGAGCGGGAACGCGGGGACGGCAGCACGGAGCAGGAGCGCCGGACACCACGTGGATCGGCCATCGCTGAAAGCACGGCACTAATGCTTGTGGATGGCGGCACGGAGCGGGAACGCGGGGACGGCAGCACGGAGCAGGAGCGCCGGACACCACGTGGATCGGCCATCGCTGAAAGCACGGCACTAATGCTTGTGGATGACTGCATGGAGCGGGAACGCGGCGACGCAGGCACGGAGCAGGAACGCAGGACACCACGCGACGGCGAAACGGACCGAGCGCGTGGATCGGTCATCGCTGAAAGCACGGCACTAGTGCTTGTGGATGGCGGCACGGAGCGGGAACGCGGGGACGGCAGCACGGAGCAGGAACGCCGGACACCACGTGGATTGGCCATCGCGGAAAGCACGGCACTAATGCTTGTGGATGGCGGCACGGAGCGGGAACGCGGCGACGGAAGCACGGAGCAGGGACGCCGGACACCACGTGGTGGCGAAACGGAGTGTGGTTGTCACTTCCCAGCTTCGGAAGATTTCACGTGCAAAAGAGTATGATGCTTTTGTCTACACACTTGGCACTGCGAAGCGGGGTGCTGGCTGGATAGGCAATTCATGCACTTGCCTTTGCTCATCACGTAGTTGATGCGTTCACATTCCGACCGAACCTGCAGCTCTGGACACGGGATATTCTGGTTATGGTTTCATCGTCTAGCTTGGACATAACCAGGCTCACCAGCATTCCATCCTCCACCACGCTAGGCCGTTGTCCGCTTGCGCCTGCAATTTGCTTCGCTGCGGAGGTTGATGTATCGACCACATCTATTATCTGCATAAGCCCGTTGGAAGACGCCACAGTCATTTTTGGAAGGTCTCTGAGATAGTTAAAGTGGCTGAGGAAAGCTACCCGTTTCTTGTAGAACCTTTCCTCCAACTTACTCCATGCCCTTTCGAAGGGCATGCCAGCGTTTTCGAAGGCTTCGCAACTGTTCCGCGCAATATCGCACCGATCGAAACACTTTATAAGGAACGCGTACCGCTCCGCATCACCTGTCAAACCGACAATCCGCTTTTCGAACCGTCCCGCGAACGCTGGCCATTCCGAAGGATCACTGTTAAACTTCGGAAGTTCGATACGCGGAAGGTGATCCGAGCGGTAAGGGGTTGATGCAAGTGTTACATCTAACTGCGGAGTAGGCGGCACTTCCACCGCATACACTTTCCTCAGTTCGGTTTTCACTTGCGCGTAGGCCTCAACGAACGTATCGCGTCGCGGTTGCGGACCCGATATTGCTTCCAGCTGCAACAGCGCTTTGTTGCCTTCGCTCCACAATAACGCTGCGATCTCATCCTTACTCTTAGCCATTTGCTGGCTCAATCTACCTTCGCGCACTTGCGGTAAAATGTTTTGCAGCGCACTTTCTAGGCCTGTCAGTTGGCGAGTCGCTTCCAACTTGATCCGCTGGTTTTCGTCTGCTGTTTGATCTTCCGTCGGCATATTGCCTTCTTTTCACTAGCACGTAGCACAACTCACTATTACTTCACCTTTTTCACGTAGCAATATCACGTCGGGGTCACCAAATGTTTTCTCACGAAGTCGCAAAAAAGGATAAAAAAAACACTAGGACGTAGAATGTCTTTAAAACGTTATAATGATACCATTTATTCCACTCAACTACACGTATACGAATACTCGATCGATCCGCTGATCGATCGCACGAAGCCCACGATAGCCGATTCCCCAGGATGCTGAGAGAGAATTTACGCACAAAATTCTCTCTCATGCACGCATCCACATGACGTATCGATAACCTAACGTGGGGACACGAGGTTATCGGGTCAAAGTGCGTTTCGGAACGCAAGCGCAATCTTTCGAAACGCATTCGAAAGATGCTGTTCAAAACCGGTGACCGTTTCGCCGTTGACGGTTTCGAATCTCATCGATTTACATGACCATGGGGTGTTGATACGACTCTTGGGGACACTTGGGACAACCCCTGAAGTCATTCTGGAGTGGTAATCTTTCAACGGCCATAACTTTTGAGATCTTTGAGCTAGTAAGAAGTTCGATACAGATTTGGAAAGGTCTCGATCAGGGCTACAACGTACACGAGTAAGAGAGAATTCCCGTAAAGTAACGTTTAACATGGTTTTAATCATCACAAAATTTTGAAATGCAAACAAGAAAATAACATCAAACAGAAATTATATGAGACCAGGGTTTTTCTTTAGTTCTATTTTATTTTATTTTATTTTATTTTTTTGGTCATCAAAAGCCATTCTGGAGTGTTGGTATGACCCTTGGGGACACTTGGGACAACCCCTGAAGTCATTCTGGAGTGTTAATCTTTCAACGGCCATAACTTTTGAAATCTTTGAGCTAGTAAGACGTTCGATATAGATTAGGAAAGGTCTCGATCAGGGCTACAACGTACGCGAGTAAGAGAGGATTCCCGTAAAGTAACGTTTAACATGGTTTTATGCATCACAAAATTTTGAAATGCAAACAAGAAAATAACATCAAACAGAAATTATATGAGACCAGGGGTTTTTTTAAATTCTATTTTATTTTGTTTTAATTTATTGTTTTGGTCATCAAAAGCCATTCTGGAGTTTTGGTATGACCTTTGGAGTCACTTGGGGCAACCTCGGAAGTCATTCTGGGGTGTTGATACGACTCTTGGGGACACTTGGGACAACCCCTGAAGTCATTCTGGAGTGTTAATCTTTCAACGGCCATAACTTTTGAGATCTTTGAGCTAGTAAGAAGTTCGATACAGATTTGGAAAAGTCTCGATCAGGGCTACAACGTACGCGAGTAAGAGAGGATTCCCGCAAAGTAACGTTTAACATGTTTTAAGTATCACAAAATTTCAAAATGCAAACAAGAAAATAACATCAAACAGAAATTATATGAGACCATGGTTTTTTTTTATTCTATTTTATTTATTATATTTATTTTTTGGTCATCAAAAGCCATTCTGGAGTGTTGGTATGACCCTTGGGGACACTTGGGGCAACCTCGGAAGTCATTCTGGGGTGTTGATACGACTCTTGGGGACACTTGGGACAACCCCTGAAGTCATTCTGGAGTGGTAATCTTTCAACGGCCATAACTTTTGAGATCTTTGAGCTAGTAAGAAGTTTGATACAGATTTGGAAAGGTCTCGATCAGGGCTACAACGTACGCGAGTAAGAGAGAATTCCCGTAAAGTAACGTTTAACATGGTTTTAAGCATCACAAAATTTTGAAATGCAAACAAGAAAATAACATCAAACAGAAATTATATGCATCCAGGGTTTTTTTTTATTCTATTTTATTTATTTTATTTATTTTTTGGTCATCAAAAGCCATTCTGGAGTGTTGGTATGACCCTTTGGGACACTTGGGACAACCCCTGAAGTCATTCTGGAGTGGTAATCTTTCAGGGGCCATAACTTTTGAAAAATTTGAGCCAGTAAGACGTTCGATATAGATTAGGAAAGGTCTCGATCAGGGCTACAACGTACGCGAGTAAGAGAGGATTCCCGTAAAGTAACGTTTAACATGGTTTTAATCATCACCAAATTTTGAAATGCAAACAAGAAAATAACATCAAACAGAAATTGTATGAGACCAGGGTATGTTTTTTAATTCTATTTTACATGATATTAATTTTTTATTTTTTTGGTCATCAAAAGCCATTCTGGAGTGTTGGTATGACCTTTGGGGACACTTGGGGCAACCTCGGAAGTCATTCTGGGGTTGTGGATACGACTCTTGGGGACACTTGGGACAACCCTTGAAGTCATTCTGGAGTGGTAATCTTTCAACGGCCATAACTTTTGAAATCTTTGAGCTAGTAAGACGTTCGATATAGATTAGGAAAGGTCTCGATCAGGACTACAACGTACGCGAGTAAGAGAGGATTCCCGTAAAGTAACGTTTGACATGGTTTTAATCATCACAAAATTTTGAAATGCAAACAAGAAAATAACATCAAACAGAAATTGTATGAGACCAGGGGTTGTTTTTTAATAATTTTATTAGATATTTATTTTTTATTTTTTGGTCATCAAAGCCCTTCTGGAGTGTTGGTATGACCTTGGGGACACTTGGGGCAACCTCGGAAGTCATTCTGGGGTGTTGGTATGACCCTTGGGGACACTTGGGACAACCCCTGAAGTCATTCTGGAGTGGTAAACTTTCAACGGCCATAACTTTTGAAATCTTTGAGCTAGTAAGAAGTTCGATATAGATTAGGAAAGGTCTCGATCAGGGCTACAACGTACGCGAGTAAGAGAAGATTCCCGTAAAGTAACGTTTAACATGGTTTTATCATCACAAAATTTTGAAATGCAAACAAGAAAATAACATCAAACAGAAATTGTATGAGACCAGGGGTTGTTTTTTAATTCTATTTTATTTGATTTTTTTTTATTTTTTTGGTCGTCAAAAGTCCTTCTGGAGTGTTGGTATGACCTTTGGGGACACTTGGGGCAACCTCGGAAGTCATTCTGGGGTTGATACGACTATGGGGACATTGGGACAACCCCTGAAGTCATTCTGCAGTGGTAATCTTTCAACGGCCATAACTTTTGAGATCTTTGAGCTAGTAAGAAGTTCGATACAGATTTGGAAGAGTCTCGATCAGGGCTACAACGTACGTGAGTAAGAGAGAATTCCCGTGAAGTAACGTTTAACATGGTTTTAAGCATCACAAAATTTTGAAATGCAAACAAGAAAATAACATCAAACAGAAATTATATGAGACCAGGGTTTTTTTTAAATTCTATTTTGTATTTTTTATTTAGTTTTTTGGTCTTCAAGAGCCATTCTGGAGTGTTGGTATGACCCTTGGGGACACTTGGGACAACCCCTGAACCCATTCTGGAGTGGTAATCTTTCATTGGCCATAACTTTTGACATCTTTGAGCTAGTAAGAAGTTCGATACAGATTTGGAAAGTCTCGATCAGGGCTACAACGTACGCGAGTAAGAGAGGATTCCCGTAAAGTAACGTTTAACATGGTTTTAAGCATCACAAATTTTTGATATGCAAACAAGAAAATAACATTAAACAGAAATTATATGAGACAAGCGGTTGTTTAATTCTAGTTTATTTTATATTTATTTATTTTTTTGGTCATCTAAAGCCATTTTGGAGTGTTGGTATGACCCTTGGGGACACTTGGGACAACCCTTGAAGTCATTCTGGAGTGGTAATCTTTCAACGGCCATAACTTTTGAAATCTTGAGCTAGTAAGACGTTCGATATAGATTAGGAAAGGTCTCGATCAGGACTACAACGTACGCGAGTAAGAGAGGATTCCCGTAAAGTAACGTTTGACATGGTTTATCATCACAAAATTTTGAAATGCAAACAAGAAAATAACATCAAACAGAAATTGTATGAGACCAGGGGTTGTTTTTAATTCTATTTTATTAGTATTTATTTTTTTATTTTTTGGTCATCAAAAGCCCTTCTGGAGTGTTGGTATGACTGGGGACACTTGGGGCAAACTCGGAAGTCATTCTGGGGTGTTGATACGACTCTTGGGGACACTTGGGACAACCCCTGAAGTCATTCTGGAGTGGTAATCTTTCAACGGCCATAACTTTTGAGATCTTTGAGCTAGTAAGAAGTTCGATACAGATTTGGAAAGGTCTCGATCAGGGCTACAACGTACGTGAGTAAGAGAGGATTCCCGTAAAGTAACGTTAACATGGTTTTAAGCATCACAAAATTTTGAAATGCAAACAAGAAAATAACATCAAACAGAAATTATATGAGACCAGGGGTTTTTTTTAATTCTATTTATTTTTTTTATCTATTTTTTGGTCATCAAAAGCCATTCTGGAGTGTTGGTATGACCCTTGGGGACACTTGGGACAACCCCTGAAGTCATTCTGGAGTGTTAATCTTTCACCGGCCATAACTTTTGAGATCTTTGAGCTAGAAAGACGTTCGATATAGATTGGCAAAGGTCTCGATCAGGGCTACAACGTACGCGAGTAAGAGAGGATTCCCGTAAAGTAACGTTTAACATGGTTTTAAGCATCACAAATTTTGAAATGAAACAAGAAAATAACATCAAACAGAAATTATATGAGACCAGGGGTTTTTTTTGTATTTATTTTTATTTTATTTTATTATTTTTTTGGTCATCAAAAAGCCATTCTGGAGTGTTGGTATGACCTTGGGGACATTTGGGACAACCTCGGAAGTCATTCTGGGGTGTTGATACGACTATTGGGGACACTTGGGACAACCCCTGAAGTCATTCTGCAGTGGTAATCTTTCAACGCCATAACTTTGAGATCTTTGAGCTAGTAAGAAGTTCGATACAGATTTGGAAGAGTCTCGATCAGGGCTACAACGTACGTGAGTAAGAGAGAATTCCCGTGAAGTAACGTTTAACATGGTTTTAAGCATCACAAATTTTGAAATGCAAAACAAAAAAAAATAAACATCAAACAGAAATTATATGAGACCAGGTTTTTTTAAATTCTATTTTGTATTTAATTTAGTTCTTGGTCTTCAAGAGCCATTCTGGAGTGTTGGTATGACCCTTGGGGACACTTGGACAACCCCTGAACCCATTCGGAGTGGTAATCTTTCATTGGCATAACTTTTGACATCTTTGAGCTAGTAAGAAGTTCGATACAGATTTGGAAAGGTCTCGATCAGGGCTACAACGTACGCGAGTAAGAGAGGATTCCCGTAAAGTAACGTTTAACATGGTTTTAAGCATCACAAATTTTTGATATGCAAACAAGAAAATAACATTAAACAGAAATTATATGAGACAAGCGGTTGTTTAATTCTAGTTTATTTTATATTTATTTATTTTTTTGGTCATCTAAAGCCATTTTGGAGTGTTGGTATGACCCTTGGGGACACTTGGGACAACCCCTGAACCCATTCTGGAGTGTTAATCTTTCAACGGCCATAACTTTGAGATCTTTGAGCTAGTAAGACGTTCGATACAGATTTGGAAAGGTCTCGATCAGGGCTACAACGTACGCGGAGTAAGGAGGATTCCCGTAAAGTAACGTTTAACATGGTTTTAAGCATCACAAAATTTTGAAATGCAAACAAGAAAATAACATCAAACAGAAATTATATGAGACCAGGGGTTTTTTTTATTCTATTTTATTTCAGTTTTTTTTTTGGTCATCAAAAGCCATTCTGGAGTGTTGGTATGACCCTTGGGGACACTTGGGGCAACCTCGGAAGTCATTCTGGAGTGGTAATCTTTCAGGGGCCATAACTTTGAAAAATTGAGCCAGTAAGACGTTCGATATAGATAGGAAAGGTCTCGATCAGGGCGGCACAACGTACGCGAGTAAGAGAGGATTCCCGTAAAGTAACGTTTAACATGGTTTTAATCATCACCAAATTTTGAAATGCAAACAAGAAAATAACATCAAACAGAAATTGTATGAGACCAGGGTTTGTTTTTAATTCTATTTACATGTATTAATTTTTTATTTTTTTGGTCATCAAAAGCCATTCTGGAGTGTTGGTATGACCTTTGGGGACACTTGGGGCAACCTCGGAAGTCATTCTGGGGTGTGGATACGACTCTTGGGGACACTTGGGACAACCCTTGAAGTCATTCTGGAGTGGTAATCTTTCAACGGCCATAACTTTTGAAATCTTTGAGCTAGTAAGACGTTCGATATAGATTAGGAAAGGTCTCGATCAGGACTACAACGTACGCGAGTAAGAGAGGATTCCGTAAAGTAGTAACGTTGACATGGTTTAATCATCACAAAATTTTGAAATGCAAACAAGAAAAAACATCAAACAGAAATTGTATGAGACCAGGGGTTTTTTTAATTCTATTTATTAAATATTATTTTTTTGTTTTTGGTCATCAAAAGCCCTTCTGGAGTGTTGGTATGACCTCTGGGGACACTTGGGCAACCTCGGAAGTCATTCTGGGGTGTTGAACGACTCTTGGGGACACTTGGGACAACCCCTGAAGTCATTCTGGAGTGGTAATCTTTCAACGGCCATAACTTTTGAGATCTTTGAGCTAGTAAGAAGTTCGATACAGATTGGGAAAGGTCTCGATCAGGGCTACAACGTACGCGAGTAAGAGAGGATTCCCGTAAAGTAACGTTTAACATGGTTTTAAGCATCACAAAATTTTGAAATGCAAACAAGAAAATAAGAGACCAGACAAGTTAATATGAGACCAGGGTTTTTTTTTTAAATTCTATTTTATATTTTTTTATTTATTTTTTGGTCATCAAAAGCCATTCTGGAGTGTTGGTATGACCCTTGGGGACACTTGGGACAACCTCGGAAGTCTTTCTGTGGTGATGGTATGGTCCTTGGGGACACTTGGGACAACTCCTGAAGTCATTCTGGAGTGGTAATCTTTCAACGGCCATAACTTTTGAGATCTTGAGCTAGTAAGAAGTTCGATACAGATTTGGAAAGGTCTCGATCAGGGCTACAACGTACGCGAGTAAGAGAGAATCCCCGTAAAGCAACGTTTAACATGGTTTTAAGCATCACAAAATTTTGAAATGCAAACAAGAAATAACATCAAACAGAAATTATATGCATCCAGGGTTTTTTTTAAATTCTATTTTATTTTTTTTTATTTAGTTTTTGGTCATCAAAAGCCATTCTGGAGTGTTGGTATGACCCTTGGGGACACTTGGGACAACCCTGAAGTCATTCTGGAGGGGTAAACTTTCAACGGCCATAACTTTTGAAATCTTTGAGCTAGTAAGAAGTTCGATATAGATTAGGAAAGGTCTCGATCAGGGCTACAAACGTACGCGAGTAAGAGAAGATTCCCGTAAAGTAACGTTAACATGGTTTTAATCATCACAAAATTTGAAATGCAAACAAGAAAATAACATCAAAAAGAAATTGTATGAGACCGGTTGTTTTTAATTCTATTTATTTGATTTTTTTTATTTTTTGGTCGTCAAAAGTCCTTCTGGAGTTATTATTATATGAGACCAGAAATTATATGAGACCAGGTTTTTTTTCAAATTCTATTTTGTATTTTTTATTTAGTTTTTTGGTCTTCAAGAGCCATTCTGGAGTGTTGGTATGACCCTTGGGGACACTTGGGACAACCCCTGAACCCATTCTGGAGTGGTAATCTTTCATTGGCCATAACTTTTGACATCTTTGAGCTAGTAAGAAGTTCGATACAGATTTGGAAAGGTCTCGATCAGGGCTACAACGTACGCGAGTAAGAGAGGATTCCCGTAAAGTAACGTTTAACATGGTTTTAAGCATCACAAAATTTTGAAATGCAAACAAGAAAATAACATCAAACTGAAATTATATGAGACCAGGGTTTTTTTTTTATTCTATTTTATTTTATTTTATTTATTTTTTTGGTCATCAAAAGCCATTTTGGAGTGTTGGTGTGACCTTTGGGGACACTTGGGACAACCCCTGAACCCATTCTGAAGTGTTAATCTTTCAACGGCCATAACTTTTGAGATCTTTGAGCTAGTAAGACGTTCGATACAGATTTGGAAAGGTCTCGATCAGGGCTACAACGTACGCGAGTAAGAGAGATTCCCGTAAAGTAACGTTTAACATGGTTTTAAGCATCACAAAATTTTGAATGCAAACAAGAAAAAAACATCAAACAGAATTATATGATCCAGGGTTTTTTTTTTAATTCTATTTAATTTTGTTATTTAGTTTTTTGGTCATCAAAAGCCATTCTGGAGTGTTGGTATGACCCTTGGGGACACTTGGGACAACCCCTGAAGTCATTCTGGAGTGGTAATCTTTCAACGGCCATAACTTTTGAGATCTTTGAGCTAGTAAGACGTTCGATATAGATTGGAAAGGTCTCAATCAGGGCTACAACGTACGCGAGTGAGAGAGATTCCGTAAAGTAACGTTTAACATGGTTTTAAGCATCACAGAATTTTGAAATGCAAACAAGAAAATAACATCAAACAGAAATTGTATGAGACCAGGGGTTGTTTTTAATTCTATTTTATTGATATTTATTTTTTATTATTTTTGGTCATCAAAAGCCCTTCTGGAGTGTGGTGGTATGACCTCTAGGGACACTTGGGGCAACCTCGGAAGTCATTCTGGGGTGTTGATACGACTCTTGGGGACACTTGGGACAACCCCTGAAGTCATTCTGGAGTGGTAATCTTTCAACGGCCATAACTTTTGAGATCTTAGAGCTAGTAAGACGTTCGATATAGATTGGCAAAGGTCTCGATCAGGGCAACAATGTACGCGAGTAAGAGAGAATTCCCGTAAAGTAACGTTTAACATGGTTTTAAGCATCACAAAGTTTGAAATGCAAACAAGAAAATAACATCAAACAGAAATTGTATGAGACCAGGGGTTGTTTTTTAATTCTATTTTATTTGATATTTATTTTTTTATTTTTTTGGTCATCAAAAGCCATTCTGGAGTGTTGGTATGACCCTTGGGGACACTTGGGACAACCCCTGAAGTCATTCTGGAGTGGTAATCTTTCAACGGCCATAACTTAGAAATTCTTGAGCTAGTAAGACGTTCGATATAGATTAGCAAAGGTCTCGATCAGGGCTACAACGTACGCGAGTAAGAGAGGATTCCCGTAAAGAAACGTTTAACATGGTGTTAAGCATCACAAAATTTTGAAATGCAAACAAAAAAATAACATCAAACAGAAGTTATATGAGACCAGGGGTTGTTTTTTAATTCTATTTTATTTGATATTTATTTTTTATTTTTTGGTCATCAAAAGCCTTTGGAGTGTGGGTATGACCTTTGGGGACACTTGGGGAACCTCGGAAGTCATTCTGGGGTGTTGATAAGACTATTGGGGACACTTGGGACACCCCTGAAGGCATTCTGCAGTGGTAATCTTTCAACGGCCATAACTTTTGAGATCTTTGAGCTAGTAAGAAGTTCGATACAGATTTGGAAAGGTCTCGATCAGGGCTACAAAGTACGGAGTAAGAGAGAATTCCCGTAAAGTAACGTTTAACATGGTTTTAAGCATCACAAAATTTTGAAATGCAAACAAAAAAATAACATCAAACAGAAATTATATGAGACTAGGGTTGTTTTTTAATTCTATTTTGTGTTTTTATTTATTTTTTTGGTCATCAAAAGCCATTCTGGATTGTTGGTATGACCCTTGGGGACACTTGGGACAACCCCTGAACCCATTCTGGAGTGTTAATCTTGCAACGGCCATAACTTTTGAAATCTTTGAGCTAGTAAGAAGGTGGATACAGATTTGAAAAGGTCTCGATCAGGGCTACAACGTACGCGAGTAAGAGAGGATTCCCGTAAAGTAACGTTTTAACATGGTTTTAAGCATCACAAAGTTTTGAAATGCAAACAAGAAAAATAACATCAAACAAGAAATTATATGAGACAAGGATTTTTTTAATTCTATTTATTTTATTTTTATTATTTTTTTGGTCATCAAAAGCCATTTTGGAGTGTTGGTGTGACCCTTGGGGACACTTGGGACAACCCCCTGAAGTCATTCTGGAGTGTTAATCTTTCAACGGCCATAACTTTGAGATCTTGAGCTAGTAAGACGTTCGATACAGATTTGGAAAGGTCTCGATCAGGGCTACAACGTACGCGAGTAAGAGAGAATTCCCGTAAAGTAACGTTTAACATGGTTTTAAGCATCACAAAATTTTGAAATGCAAACAAAAAAA
>NW_024428037.1:17500-44305 GCF_017562075.2 Anopheles merus | reverse complement strand
TAAAAATCAATGAAAATTATGTTATATTCTTTCCGATGATAAAATTTGTGTAGCAACAAAATTTTATGAACAGTTACTAAAAGAAACAACTAACGGATGTTCGATACAACATCGTGAATGTCCTACTCGCATGTATGCAGTTTAGGATAATTTCCTTTTTTTATTGTTAAGCCATCAATCAAGGCACTTGGCGACCAATCAACAATTTTATAAGAAAAAGACCTGTACAAATTAACAAAATCACTCATCCAACAGGATTCAAAACCGTAAGCTTTCATACAGTTGTTCAAATCGGATAAAATCAGATGTCAGACAAACACGTGTTATTTTTGATAGGATGTTACAAACGATCTCAAGATTTCCATCAGGCTCCTACCAAGACCGATGTGATTATTAATTACAGGTGGCTTATTACTCTGATTTTGGCCCCAATATGAATGAACATTTCTATGGAGAACTAGCAGAAACGAATATGAATACTAAGGACTGTGACACCTTTGTAAAATTAAAATCTGAACTGGACTACGACCTCGTTGTAATTTACATTAGACAGCATCAAAAGTAAGAATTCGCTACTTCAATTCTAGCTCAAAATATTAATAATTAAAAAGACACCCAATATCAACTTTCTTCTTTTTCTTCTTTGGCACAACAACGGTTGTCGGTCAAGGCCTGCCTGTACTCACAGTTAAGTGAGCTTGGCTTTGACTTATTGCTATGATAGCAGGTAGTCAATCCTACACATATGGGGGCACGGTCTATTCGGGGCTTGAAGCCATGACGTGCTTGTTGTTAAGTCGTACGAGTTGACGACTGTACCACCAGACCGGCCTTAACTATAAAACTTATAAAATATCAACTTTACTTTACAAATTTACTGCTCTGCATTGGAACCAACACGTTAGTCATGGCCAGAACCATGACCTAAGAACATCCGTTCAAGCACTTGATCGCAACATACCAGCACGAGAGCTTCGTCATGTATCCCGCTGCGCAAATTCGAGCAGTTTCCTAATCAGGAATGTACCGAAATCTGCGCTGGCCAGCGCAGATTTTGGCCCGATCCCCGCGCGGGACTTCAGCGATTCCTGCGCAGGCCTGCCCGGGTTAGCGCCATCTGTCGACGAAATGGACGAACTATTTTTGGCAGCGGAGCAAAAAAAACGGTCAAAAAATTTAAAATTATTGGCGCCCCATTTTTTCGTCCGCTCTTCCCTCACCCTGGCCTTGCCTTACTTGCGCTTCTCCCCGTGCCTTCCGCCGTCAGCTGATTGGCTGTTGCGGTGTATGCGTTGATACTATATGTGCATTGCGGTTTGTGTATTGTTATTGGTGGGTGTTAGCATTTATTAATTGTGTGTGACCTTGAGACGCTGTGGGAGAAGCTGGATTGGGATTCAAAGTGTTATCGGTGTATTCATGGTTTATTTTATTTCGCGCCGCTGCTGATGAGACCATTCGATGCCCGTGCCAATCGAGGTGAAGAAGCCTATTTAAAACATCGTAGGAGAACGTCTACACTAATCTAATATTTTTTTTTATTTGAACATGTTAGATGCTTCAACGACCTTCTAAGCATCATGTAGCACCGTGTATAGAGGCAATATTTTTTTTTAATGTGCCGAAATCTGTCTCGATATTTCGGGTCGCAACACACACACACAGCGCGGGGAAAGTGACCGTTAACTCTATCATGTCGCGATCCCCCACCCTGCCCGCGCTTTGGATGAGGATGCGCTACAAGATAGCTGAATCAGCCGTTCTACCGATAACGTAGCCGTACTCGCTCGTGCGTGTGCGTGGGTTCGTAGGTGCGTTCTCGCGTGCGCGCTTTCGTGAGTGCGTTCTCGCGTGCGCGCTTTCGTGAGTGCGTGCTCACGTGCGCGCGTACGTGCACGCGTACGTGCGTGCGTGCGTGTGCGTGTGGTGTGTGTGTGTGTGTGTGTGTGCGTGTGTGTGTGTGTGTGTGTGTGTGTGTGTGTGTGTGTGTGTGTGTGTGTGTGTGTGTGTGTGTGTGTGTGTGTGTTTGTGTGTGTGTGTGTGTGTGTGTGCGTTTGGAAACTCCAAAACTATTTGATTCTGATGCGTACATTTTCATCCGCTGCGGCTACAAAGTCCATGCATTTTCGATCTCGCTACCTGAGAGACAACACAACCATTGGCATTGGCATCTTTGCGATCGGCTCTGCTGTTGGGGGTATTAAAAAGACACACGATCTAAGCAAACGTGCGTGTGATATGTTGCACATTTATTTCTAATTCAGCTAGCGGACGCAACTGGAAACAAAACTTGAATTGAATTCATACAAAAGAGGATTCTGGATTTGTTTATTACGGTGCGCGTATGGTGCTGCACCAGTCAGTCCAGAATCGGCGGCTTGTTGGCTTATCGGTATCGTGACGCCGATTGACCAGCAATGCCTTGGAATGGGTTCGGATCGGTAGGTTCATGTCCTTTGGTCAAGTGTATTCTGTGCATTTGTCGCACCACGGCTGTAGACCCGGCAGCATCAAAGTAAAAACAAAAACCTTCCCCGAGTGTGGACTGCTATGCTAAGTTCTTCTTCTTATTATTATTCTTATATTGGCGTAATGGCCTACACCGTCATGCCGGCCTTTTCAGGACTTGAGAACTAGGTAGCCGGATAGTCAGTTCTTGCTACGGCGAACGGTTCATACGCGGTTAGAACCCACGACGGGCATGCAGATGTGCGGAATGATGGCGGTGTCGCGGGCCCGCTCCTATCCAGCGTGCAACTTGCATACTGCCACACTGTCTCCTGCTCGATGCATACGCTGCAGGCAGGGGGAAGGATGCATCTCCACGATAGAAAAAAACCGTCATGAACCACGGTGGACCTAACGGTAGGCGGACTAGGCGGTCGCCGAAGATTTCTAGTCTGTAGTATGCCGTATGTCTACAAGTGGACAGAGTATTAGCGACAAGGGCCCCGGAAAGATGGTCGTTAGGGCTCTGTGGCTGGAGAACCATTTGCACCTTCTCTCCCCCCATGGCGACAACAATTTTAGGGCCTGTGACTGATGATCGTAGGGGTCCCATGGCCACCCCCCCCCCCCCCATCCGCCGGCAATTTAAGTATACTGTTCAATCTTCCAACAGCTGTGTGTCAGTACCCCCTCCTCAGGGGCCTCAACTCGTTTTTTTTTCCGCCTTTCATGAACACCTTCCTTTCTTTGACCGATGGATCATAACATTCCGGTAGAAATTACATTTGACGACAGTTTTGCATACACACGCACACTCACAACCATTCGCAGGATGCTTAGCATATCTATGTAATCCACAACAGACGAAAGCAAAAGCTTAGTGTTATGCTTAATGCTTAGCACGTTCAGTTCGATGGCAGGCCCCAGGGACTGCCAGTGGACTTTCCAGTATGCCGGTTTCACAATCAGCTTACGTTCTATATGCCGGCGGAACGGAATGTTGATGAAAATCAGCGCCAGGCTGAACGTGTTAGAGCGAATTAGGGTTCTGCGCGGTGCACAGCAAACCCTCCATCGTGCGCTAGTGATTCCGTAGTCATTCTTACATTGCATCGATTAAACTCATTGCGCTTTTTTTGGTTTGATTTGTGAAAATGCAACTTCATCGCAGCAATGTGTGTAAACCAAGGTGGAATGTATAATGAGGTGTAGTTATAGCGCTTTTGGCGATCCCCCCTGGGCTCCGATTTTGACAGATGGTTTTTCCGCTTGTATATGTATTGATGGATTGTTTACATTTTGCATGATCAATATTTGGTGGAGATCAATTTGGGTGAATATTTTAGTTTATTAGAACATAGCCCGTGATTTAAAATGGAAATTTTCCTTCGAGAACTAGAAGCGTTCGCCAAACGCGGAAAACTAACTGTCAGTTTTCTTCGTCAATTCTTCTTCCACCTAGCTGTCAAAACGGGCTTATAACTTGACCTGATATCTTTACGGTCCTTGGTGTAAACGGTTTTTTAAGCGCCACAGCAACTCATGAGCATTGTCCACAACGCGAGAAAGAGATAGCGCTATGGAGGGAAAAAGCTCGGACGACGGCTGACAGCGATTGGCCGTCTGACGCACCAACACATTCAACCTTCGAAAGCGCGCTCAGGCGAAGGGTACGAGGCGGAGCCAGGGACGGGTAGCTCGACGAGCTGCTTGACAAATTTGCCGTTGGAGGGAAAGAGATAGCATGATAAAATTCTCCGAACGGCTTGATATGATTCGTGCAGAAAATTCTAATATTGGGGTAGTTTCCGTTTTAAGTTCGTAGGCTGAAAATTCAGCCTGTCAGCTGTTTGCATTGTTTAGCACTTTTCGACCAGCTATCTAAGTAGGTATAATATACAGGAGTGCTTATCCCAAGGTGTATGAATTTAGAAAGCAAATTTTATCGCTTCTGTTTCTGAATGAAGAGTGTTTTGAGTATTCATCAAGCCTTCAGAAAGCTTGTTTGAACAAAAGTTTTCACCCATCCTGTCAAAAAGAGATATTCAAATTTGGTTATAAAAACATGCTATGAGACCACCTGGACTACATACACTTTGATTCTAGATTCCACCTCGGGATCTCTTTAATGCACCTTGGGATAAATGTAAACAACACCGTGTTTACGACCAGGTACTCGAATCTAATTCTTGCTTTGAGGCTAGAATAATCTAGACCAGCGCTCGGCAAATTTTTGTGGTAAAGAGCCAATTAAGTAATGATCAAGTGCCGCGGGCCAGGAGAATGCGGTTTTTTATCAGCGCTTAATTTATTACAATTTAAACTTTTAGAAACCTCTTAGGTATTATTGTTGTTTTTCTGTAATTATATCATCTAAGCATGGTTCAAAATTGATGATACCTGCTTTAAAAGCTAATTGTAACCTTTAATCATTTGAGAATCGGCAATAGATGGCCAAAATGTGATTAGTCAAAAAATAACAAAAAAAGGATCAATATCGCTTCTTGAAGACCCCATCCTTCCACGCCGCAAAAATATTGCGGATATTCCGGGGATGATACAAAAGTCGTAACAGCTAAAAATATACCCCCCCCCCCCCACATCGCAGAATAGTCAGTCCTACGTATGCCGGCGCGGTTTAGTTGGGGCTTGAACCCATGACGGGCAAGTTGAATCCATGATGAGCAAGCAAGTTTTTAAGTCGTACGAGTTGACGACTGTACCATCAGACCGGCTTTCTTGAGAAACATGGACATATATATCAGAAGGCAAAAATCGCGTCTTCTGGCTTCTCAGCGGCAAACAAGACGGCAAACTCACTGCTTACATTTTGAGGTTCCAAAAGATGCAAAAAATGAAGACAGAGGGACAAGTGTCTACATTACTGCGTTATCTGGACCGGGAGATCGATACACCCGCTAAACAGTGAAATAGTTCTTGAGAAACATGAACATATATATCAGGAAGCAAAAATCGCGTCCTCTGGCTTCGCAGCGGCAAACAATGACGCCAAAACTCACTGCTTTCATTTAAGGTTAATTTTAGCAGAATTTGGATATGACACCTTAGTCCGCAAACTGGTACAACACCCGTCACATGTGTTCCATCGATTTTTTCTGGACCAACATGATGGAAAAACTTTTCTCTAAAAATTTTGTCGAGAAAACTTAGGATGCCTTCGTCCATCATGGTGAAAATTCGGCATAACTGACGAAAGGCAACTCGCAAAGTCTGAGATAAATTTGTGCAAGTAAGCTTTCAAATGATGTACATGTAAAGAAATTGTCTCTCTTAGTTTTTTTCTACAGCTAGCCGAAAAAAGGCATTTTTTCTTGTAAAAGTTACGGGGATATTGATCTTGAGTTCAAACATACCGAACGATCCGTCATTCCATAGTCTTCTTCTTCTTCTTTTGGCTCAACAACCGTTGACGGTCAAGGCCTGCCATTCCATAGTACTTTAATTAAAATTGAAAGAGTTCGATGGCATAAAATGCTATTCTAAAAAATATTTAGTTATTTGTAAACGAATAGTTTCTTCCCATCTTTCAAAATCAGTCAAAACCTTTCGCGGGCCGAATAGAATGTTGCGGCGGGCCGCATTTGGCCCGCGGGCCGGACTTTGCCGACTGCTGATCTAGACTGAAAATTGCAGGCTAGTTTTGGGTGTGGTTTTGTATGGAGTATTTACATAATTTCAGCCTCCAACTGTCAAACTCCATGCAAAAAACTAACTAGAATCGTGAAGGGCCCCATTTTTGGCCTTCAAGTGTTTTTAATTCGTTAGCAAAAATGCAATTTTTATCGAACTTGAAGCAAATTGTACTGATTTGACATTTAATCTGTAATAAGTTTTATTATGTCTGCTTTATTACGTATACATCTGTTGCTCTCTAGTCCCCAAGCACCCCTACCAGCCAACATCGAAATAAAAAGGTAACAGATCCCAATAACTGTCTATTAATTGACAGCTCATGTGTAACTAGACGACTCGTCAAATTGTTGTCTTTTTGGTGTCTAATAAGCCTTATTAGAGAAACTGTCATAAACCTGTCCTGTATAATAGTTGTTATTAGATGATATATCCCAACAAGTGTCTAAATTCAGTCTTTAAGCAATTTTGTTAGAAAGATTGTCCATCTACAAGGATGAAATTGTCTAATTTGATGAAGAGTAACATTTAAGAAAGAGGCGGTATATTACGCCAAGTATTCAAAGACTCTGCTAAACACACAGCAACACATGAATATTGTTTAAGAAAACAATAGCAGTTCTGATTATTGCTGGCCTATTCAATGAGCCTTCACAACACAAACAATTTGTATATATAAAAACATTTGTATCACAATTATCTCAATCATAAACCTGAAGCATTTTATCTGTTTTTAGCGTTCCAATGTGAATAATTCTCTTTATCCCTCACTGCAGATCTACGAGTTTTCATCATCACTGGACTGGGTTCGAAACGCGGCTACACACACAATAATGATCTAGAATAAACACGAAAAAAGTTCTTTACATCAAACATACCCGCAAAGCGTTACAAATGTGATGGCGTAGAACCCTACAATTTTTTTCTGCTGGTGGTTTTGGTATTTACTGTCTAATAATTACTTTCATTCGTGAACTTAATAGATGCCTAATAGACAGACAGTCCTTGTCTATTGGGCTGACTAAGGCAGCGGTAATCGCTACTGCGGGCGTGTGGGCCTGCGATCGGAAAATTCAAAATTGTTTAATTCTGACGCATGCGGTTGCAAACTGTCACCCGCTGCGGGTGTCAAATTCCATACATTTTCAGAAAACGCACGCACGCCCGCATCAGCGATTACCGCTGCTTAATAGACATCTATTAACGATTTTGGCTGGTAGGTAAGTCTGCTGGATCATTCCCAAGCAGTGTTGCTTGGGGAACGTATGAACTATCATACGCCAGTGTTGCCAGCAACCTTGCTGATTACACGCTTTCTTTTTCTTTTTTTACAAATATTTACAAACTTGTTATTAAAGCTAATTATCCTAATGCACTTAGTCTAATCCTATCAATATGAATCTATACTAACTATATATCAAATATTCTTGGAGTACGAAGGACGCGTCTGTAGGAGTTGAGAGGCGTATAGCAGGAATTAAATATCTAAGCATCGCGAAAAGGTCAGAAAATAGGAGACGGGAGGAAACTGTATTGCTCAACGGGCAGCCAAACAGAGAGAGACCAAAGAAAGGGAAGAGACCGAGAGAGAAGCGATGAAAACAAAAAGCGAGGCATGCAAAAAAATCTGACAGCAGGAGGTTGTTTAGTCTTGTGATTAATTGCGTAGAGGAAGGATCGGCAAGTCTGTATACAAGCGAATAAAATAATAAAAATGAGTGAAAATCATGACATTGACGCGTGCCTGTAAGTGTTTTTTGGGAATATTGATGGAACACGTCCGTAAGAGTGCAATAAGTCCCCTGTGAGGGTAAAGAAAAGACCCAAGTGACATTTGCTCGAAATTGTTTTTCCATATCTGCTCAATTAGTACTCGATACGCCTGAAATTGTGGTTTTGTGCGTGATCAAGTGTGTTGAAAGCACTAAGATTTGGCGTGTTCGTAAATTAGACTTTCTTCTATCGATGGACTATGCCGTCGAGCTCATTTTATATTCATAGCTTTAGTAATTGATGAGAAACAAAAGATAATTTTGTGTGTCATTATTTTATTTAAAAAAAATCAATATTATTTAAGTATAAATGACTACATAACCCACTATAACGATAGGAAACATCATTTTCGATCGAATCTGGAAGAAAGCAACGAAAAAGTCTTATCACAGTTGATTTTACAGGACTTTTTCTAAATTCCCTTAAACTGGTGCAGTTTAAAGGAAGTTTAAGACTCCAGTTTAAGGGAATTTGTTCAAATTCCCGGTTATTCGTGCTCAAAAATGTCAATTGGGAAAGTCCCTTGTGAGGGTAATGAGCAGTCCCCTGTGAGGGTAAAAATGAAGTCCCCTGCGAGGGTAATAAGAAGTCCCCTGTGAGGGTAAAAAAGAAGTCCCCTGTGAGGGTAACAAGAAGTCCCCGGTGAGGCTAACAAAAAAAAACAATAAAAAAAAAATATAAAAAAGAAGTCCCCTGAGAGGGTAATAAGGAGTCACCTGTGAGAGTAATAAGAAGTCCCCTGTGAGGGTAAAAAGGAGTGTCTTGTGAGGATAGTAAGAAGAAATAAAAGCGTCTCTAAGCAATGACAATTGATGGGGTGAGTTCTAGATTTATTGTTCTCCATATTCCGTGAGTCAAAATTTGACCGGCTTGTAAGAGTGTGTGTGCGTACGAGTCATATATATATGCGTGTATGTCGTACGTGTGTGTGTACATTTATATAGATATATGATAAAAAGTGGCACGTAGGTTTCAATTTGTAATGAACAAATGCGTACCATCATATCACATGAACGTTAGGAGAAACAAAAAGCCCACACAGTCACACACAGCATCTTGATACCGGACAGAAACGGAGTCGATTCCGATTATCCATTTTTTCGGCCGCGCTTAACCGTAGAGTTAATAATCAAACCTACAAGTATTGAACCTAAAGTTATTGCGTTTTAAAATTGACAACTTAAAGGTTAACAAGAGCCGACCGTTGTGAGAGACAAAATCTTTATGAGTTGAGCTTACTACCAGTGAGCTGGGAGGGTTTGGGCAGTGAAGAAAATAAGAATTATTTAGAGACATAAAAGTTAACTACTGGAATAGACTTGGAAATGGATAGAATCATTGGAAACAAAAAAAATCTTTTCTAATTTTTGCGTGTTTGCTATTTAAGGTTAGAGTATGTGCTAAGCGGAATATTTATCTTAGATTTTCATCCTCATGAAATTGTAGGTGGTATTTTTTTAAGGACCAATTAAGGAGATGTGTCAATTATTACTTGCATTCCGTTGTTATCCTTATTTATATTTTTTACTATTTCCAAGTTCATGAAATATGAAATAATAATATATAGACAGATAAATAAACTAAAATAGTTTAAAATATTAATAATTATAATTAAAGCGATACAATAATAAATAAATTATATTATATTCACTTTCACAATCCAGCTTGAAGAGCCTTTGATTCACACTTATCATACCTCAATATTGCTAGACAACCTAGTAAAGTACAGCGTTGAAATATTTATTTTATACACAACCGACGGACCATCGCGTCTCATCGGCAACCTTATAATTAAATTAAGGAACATATAAATAGACCTCTAGTTATAAGCTAACATTAAATATGACGTAGACGCAATTTCTCCTTGAACGTAGATGTAGACATACTAAAATCGAACAAATCTAACACTTCATTGAACTCGAGGGACATACGTATAATGGGGTGTCCCTGGCTATGGTTGTTGTGGGTACGCGGTACACGGAGATGGAAATTGGATCTACGAATCCGACACGGAGCGAACAAATTGATGCTGGCTAGTAATGCCGGGGAATCGATCTCTCCGTTAAGGAGCCGGAATATGAAAAGGCATTGGGCGTTTTTACGTCGAAAGCAGAGTGGTTCAAGTCCGAGAAGCAGACACCGCTGATGGTAGGAGGGCCGAGGGTGGTGGGATTGCCATGGAAGGAGTCGAACCGCGTACCTGGTGAGTCTCCGTTGAATGGCTTCGAGGCGATTGATGTCGCCAACGCCAAGCGGGCACCAGATCGGGCAGCAGTACTCCAGGCACGACCTTACGATGGCACAGAAGATCGAATTGACGCACATGGGATCGGTAAACTCGCTACAGGTTCGCGTAATTAGACCGAGTAGCTGGCATTTATCAGCACACACTTGGAGGGCGTTTCTGCTGCACCAGCTGTCGCGATTCTTAAGGATCATTTGAAGGCGTACACAGTCACTGTCGTTTCTAACTGGAGCGAATATGTTTACGTCGTCGGCGTACATTAGGTGTTGACCTGGCGGTAAAACAAAAGATAGATCATTTATATAGATGAGGAAGAGTAGCGGTCCCAAATTACTCCCTTGAGGCACTCCGGAGGAACTGATGAAGGAGTGAGAGCGATGAGATCCTATGCTTATGTAGTACGAACGACCAGTTAAGTATGAACGCAGCCAGGTGATGTGCCAGTCCAGGAAACCGAGTTTTTTTAGCTTCGAGAGTAGAATATCATGAGAGATACTATCGAACGCAGCCCTGAAGTCGATATATACTGCATCAACTTGAGTACCACGATCCATGTGGTCGAGGCAGAAACCAACAAATTCAGCAAGATTTGTGGTGGAAGATCTCCTTGGGAGAAATCCATGCTGACTAGGGCTCATATAGATTTGAACTGCTGTGAGTAGCGGATTGTATCGAATGAGCTCAAACACCTTTGCACAAGCGCATAGGGAAACAATGCCACGATAATTGCAAGCATGAAGTCGACTGCCCTTCTTATGGATAGGAACCATTCACGCGTGTTTCCAGGACGCAGGATACGTGCCACGCATAAGGGATTCATTAAATATTTTGGCAAGAATGGGTGCGAGAGATTGACAGCAGTGCTTCAAAATGTATGCGGGAATATTGTCAGGTCTAGATGATGTAGATGGTTTTATATCGCTGAGTGTGCGCGCAACTAGTGCTTCGTCAATTGTGGGTAAAATAAAGTCGATAGCATCCGATGGAGTATTGCGAGTGGCCTCAGCTAGTGTGTTAGGATTGTGTACAGGAAGGGTGAATGCATCAGCGAAACGATTGGCGAAAGTGTTGCAAATATCGGATGTATCGATACTAGTTTCGCCATTGTAGCTCATTGACGGAGGGATACTTCTTATATTGCGCTGTTTGTTCCAGAAGCTCCAGAACCGTGTCGGCTTAGAAAACAGCTGCCTTTCAGTACGGCGAATGAAGGAGCGGTAGAGCACACGATTTTGTCGATGATAATTGTTCAATGGATCGAAAAAAATTCTCCTATGCAGCAATGATCTCGTTCTACTGTAATCTGCGTAGGCTTTTGATTTTATTTTTTTCAACCGTCTTAAAGATGCAATACACCAATCGGGGCCAGACTTTCGTTGAGCAACAGGAACGCAGGAGTTAATCACTGAGCGCATAAAAACGCTAAAGAAATCGGTGGCTTTGTCGATAGTGGCAAGGTTGGAGCAGTCAAAATTGCCGTCAAACGACACAATAAGAGAATTCATACGTTCCACATTCGTTTTGAAGAAATTTCTATTGACTGTACTGCGAGTGTGACTGTTGGTGGTTGACACCCAGATTGATTTGCAATACCACTCAACTGAAATAATGCGGTACTATGCAACCCATCAACGAAATCGGTATTAGCCACGGAATTGCATAAAGGTGCATAATGCATGACAGAATAACATGGAGAGCAATCGGTGATTTCTGATGTATTAGTCAGCTCCCATCTGATATCAGGTTTATTGAAATCTCCGAAGACGTATAATAAATCGCTCGCTTTAATGCGGCTTGAAATTTCACGTACACTATCATGTAAAGCGTTCATCACTGCGGGTTCATTCGCATGACTAGGCGGAATGTAAACAACGCCGATGTAAACAGAGACACCTGGCAGCAATGTTTTGATCCAAAGTTGTTCCAGTATGGTATTAGACGATGCGATACACATGTCGGTATTGAAGAGGAACATGCAATTAAAATACCCCCACCGCGTGAGAGGGCACTGTTGGAAAGATTCCTATCGCACCTGTAGATATGATAATGATCGTCAGTGAGGAGCGAAGAAGGTATGGACTGAGTAAACCAAGTCTCAGTGAGAATGATAAAATCATATTCTGATTCTGATAGCGCCAGGCGAAGATTTGTAGTTTTCGTTCGTAGACCACATACATTTTGGTAGTAGATAGAGAGACTGCGATGAGCTGAGCGAGGTGCATCGCCGGATGCAGTGCTAGATTGCTATTCATCCGACGGGCCAGCGTCAGCAGATTCATCGGTCCGTTTAGCGTTTCCGCGCTTCGGTTATTCTTTAGGCGCGGCTAAGCATTCCGGAGGCGACCTGGTAGGTGTGGTAGTGACAAGCATTCGCTCATTAAGGTCCTGTTGTGGTTCGGTTGTAAACAAAGCTGCATCTGTGTTGGTCATATCATATGAAGTCGCAACAGGCTGCGCGGGCGGATCTGTATTGGCAGTTGGTATCGGAGTGCTCAATCCTAACCGTTGGAGAGGATTACGATAAGTGTCTGTAATGAGAGTGGCAGGGTGATCGAGTGTAGGTTGAAGCATCGAATTTGTTTCGGCGCCTGCGAGAGCATTAGTGTTAATATTATTGGTCCGGTAGTCACGGAACTCACGGTACGTTAGAGCGGAGGGCCATGTCTCAGGTGAGAGAGCCTTGCTGCGTAGAGTGATTGGTATGCCCAATCTTAAATGAGACAAATGAGAGTACACTGGTGTCAGTGCCAAATTTCGTCAGACGGTGAACGAACACATCCCGCTTGTCGAGTGCTAGACGTACTTGCACCATGTGTGAGATTTGCTCAGTGGTGACCGATGGGGCAAAACGTGTAAAGAATAGCCACATTCGCATGTCAGTGTGTGGATTGATATCCAATGAATCCGAGTCAAGCGGCGAACCGGATCCTTTAAGTAGTGGTGATAGCGGCTTAATAGGTGGTGGCATGGTAGTGTTGGACGACGGTCCGCTCGCACTTACACTAAGTGAAGCGGCCAAGGATGGAAACTGTTGTGACGATGCAATATTGTTGACCTCTGAAGTAAACAATCCTGGATTCGATGATGCTGGTTTGCGATGAATGGGTTGTTGTGACGGCAAATCAGTGGCGATGTTCGACGAAAACAGAAAAGAACGGATCTCGTCGTTAAGCACTTTCAAGAGCTCGCGCTTATTATCTGTGAACTGTTGTGACAGCTCGTTACGCAGGCTTACTTTAAGGTCGGCTATGCTGGACAGTAGGTCGACAGAAGTGTGAGTGTACGGGGTGGATGACCTCAACACGGCCGTACGCGGATCCTTGTGAAACTTTACACTCTTCCTTTACTTCTAAATCCTTTACAACTTTACATTATACTCACAGAAATCGAGTAACCGAACTTTGTAATATATAGCGCAAAATATAACATATACATTGCCAATATGACAGGTCCTAAATAAGTTGCACAACGATTCTCAGTGATGATTTTCATCAATTGCGGTGTTTTTCTTTGGTGTACTGTTAACCATTGATTAATTCTTCTGTTTTATCCTTGAATAACCGTACGTTAATTATACTTTCAGTAGTAAAAATATTTCGCACGCCAAAGCCTTAACTATGTTGAAGGCATTAATGGCAGAGAAGGAGAGTAACCGGTTTCTCGAAGCACAGATAGAAGCAACACAAAAACGCCCTAATCACAAGAACGGTTGGTTCGAAGAAGATTCTGACGCTCAGTCTCTGGAGCCTCTGCCATGTTTTACTTCAACAACACGTGAGGTAACCACAAATCCACATGGAGTACTATCAACAATGACGGCAATGTCCTTTGCAACCTTACAAATGTCAAGCTGCATCCCAAAACAAGGAGAAGAATAAATTGATAGCAGTACATTTCAAAGATGGAAAGGTCAGTTCGAAGCAGCTATGGATTTTGCTGGAATTTCAGATGAAACCATGAAAATGAATGCATTCAAAATGAAAGCTGGGTCCAAGCTTTTGGACATGTGGCAAATGACACCTTCCGATAGTTCACTTAAAGTCAAAAACTCCGGTCTTTGGGGCAGAATAAAAACGAATCTGACTCATCTTACGTGAAAAGAGTAATTGAATGCGCAATAATCTACAACTATAAAAAAGATCAACTACTGGAGACAGTCGTCGACGTTTCATCCACACACGCCACGTACGCAAAGGTGCGAGCAATCGGCAGAAAAGTTCTTCGGAAGAGCGGATCACTCGTTGATTTTTTAGATCGTGTGCGTGCCTGCGAGATTAAAAGCATAAATTAAGAGACATTCGCTATAAAACATCAACCAAACAAAATAGGAGAAATAGCGTCTGTGTCTTATGGATCTCACTCAATTGATTCGTACAGAAAAGGATACCAACACAGTAATTCATATCGGCGGAGCTTCTCGACCAGGCAACCGACCAGCAGTTGGAGCAAAGGAGGATCATCACAACATGCAACGGATCGTTTTCCTTCAGATCGTAACGATCAGTGAGCGTTGTTGCAGATGCTTGGGAAATTATCATTTACCAGAGGATTGCCATGCAGCTAATAAGAGATGTTACAACTGCCAGGTCGTTGGCCACATCGAGAGAGCATGCCGGTTGATCCTGCAACACCTTTCAAAACGGCGCGCGACGGAAACAACCGAACCCGTCCAGACAACGAAAACTCGGAAAATTGCGGCTATCTCGGATAACAACTGTCTAGATGGGTCGGAACACGAAGAAGGAGCAACGAATTTTAACACCCAGCCTGAGGTCAGATAATTATCTGTTTTTCTATTACTAACACAATTTCTTACCATTCAAGTTAGAGCTCTAACATATCGTACAATACTACAATTATTAACGTTACATAAACACTTCTTAAAAATATGAAGATATATAAATGGAATCGTGTAACTTTAGCAGTATAAATATACAAATAGTATTTAATTGTTTTCAGCCTTATTAATAAAATTATAAGTTTAATTGAGTTAATCACTTATTCAAATTTCGTTTTTAGAAACATAAATCCAATGAATCGACAGACTTTTTGGAGTCAAACAAAATAAAGGAGCAAAGTGTTTTAATAAACACAATTGTACAAAAGAAATATGACGAATGCTGCGTAGTAGGCTATTTGGCTGGAGAGCTGATCAACTTTTTGATCGACTCCGGTGCAGATGTTAACACGATTGACAAGACCAACTTCGACTGCTTGATCGGAAGCAATCTCCGAAGAAACCTACTATACAGTAAAAAAAAACAGGCACAGATAGACCATTAAAAGCATACGGTGTACAAGATGAAATTCCTGTAATCGTATCCTTTGTAGCGGAACTATATATTTCCGAGGATCGACCTCGTCTTATGGAAAAGTTCTACGTGATCCCAAACGCAAGAGCATTACTTAGCAGAGGCACGGCGATAAGGTGTGGCGTATTGCAATTAGGTATGGAAGTACAAGTCGAGAACCTGGCAAGGTGTAACACTATGAATCTTCGGCCGGGTAAAATTTTAGCCGCGTTAAATGCGGGTAAATTCCCTAAATTCAAGGTCGCCTCCGCTATACTGAAATACGATAAGAAATTACCCCCGTCACGGAACGTCTTTACGAGCGTACTCCCAGCGTTTAGAAACAAAACAGAAAGACGACTAAAAACTTACTGTCGGCCGGCATAATAGAGCGCGTAACGTAACAGATGGATAGGTCATTTTATTCCTCGCTATTGGTGGTCCCAAATGGAAAATCGGATATCCGGCTCGTGGTTGACCTCAAAGGCCCTAATAAAAATATAATGAGGACGCCATTCAGAATGCCCACACTAGGAGCTATCCTAGCAAAAATCAATGGATCTCGCTGGTTTTCGACGATAGACCTAGCGCATTCTTTCACGTTGAGTTGCATGAATCTTGCCGAAATTTAACGAACTTTTTCGCTGGAGACGGAACCTATAGGTTCAAGAGACTTCCGTTTGGCCTTTGCAACTCTCCGGATATTTTTCAAGAGATACTCGAAACTATCGTACTGGAAGGATGCGAGGAAACCTTATTTATCAGGATCAATTATCTGAATGATAGATTTATGTACGGAAAGAGTAAAGAGGATCACGACGTGAATCTTCAAAAAGTTCTCCAGTGTCTGAGTGATCACAAACTTCCAGCTTAACACCTCTTAATGTATATTTGGGACAAAGGCTGTTAAATTCTTGGGTTTCAACCTATCCGGTGACGGGTGGAGGGTCGAAGACGACAAAAAGAAAGCTATAAAAAGGCCCGCAGACCTGAAACGATTGCGGAATTAAAAAGTTTCTAGGGTTGATGAACTTTACCGAACGGTTCATTTCCAACAGAGCAGATAAAACTGCGAGGCTAATATCTCTGGCTAAAGCAGATTGTTTTTACTGGGAGAAAGAAGACGAGGACGAATTAACTACCTTAAAAAGGAATCCCTAAACTCTATCATGAGACTTGGTTATTTCGTTCACAAGGACGTCACTGAACTATTTGTAAATGCATCCCCAGTAGGCATTGGAGCAGTATTAGTTCAATTCTATAATAGCAGCAAACCACGAATAATTGCATGTGCGTCCAACATCCACCGAGCAGAAATACCCTCAAACGCAAAAGGAAGCGCTGGCAATCGTGTGGGGTGTTGAAAGATTCTCGTACTACCTCATTAACATTTTCTTTACAATAAGGACTGATTCGGAAGCGAACGAGTTTATTTTTAGTGGTTCACATCCTATGGGGAAACGAGCTATCACACGAGCAGAAGCATGGGCGCTGCGCCTTCTGCCATATCAGTTTAAAATAGATCGAGTTCCTGGACATTGCATCGTTGCCTACGCATTGTCTAGATTAATTCATAGATCACAGATAGACGACTCATTTGACGAGAGTAACGATAAACACGTTCTGTACTCACTGGACGCGCAAAGTATGAGTATCTCGTGGGCCGAAATTCAAGAGGCTTCAGAGAAGGACGACAAACTTTCCGGAGTAAGATCGGGGATTCGTCTTGGAAAATGGCAAAAAAACCTCACACGATACGAGTCAGAGGCAAAAAACCTGAGAGTTCTAGGTCCGTTGGTATTCAAAAATGATTTAGTCGTGCTACCTTCTGCTCTTCGCCTAACAGCTCTCGAGGCCGCTCATCGGGTCACATAGGATGTGGAGCTACAAAACGAATATTAAGAGAGTTGTTTTTGGTGGCCTAGCATGGCAAAAGAAGCAGTTAGTTTCGTTAATAGCTGCAAAACATGTATTTCAATTTCAAGAAAGAATCCGCGTATACCAATAGCAAGTCGCGAGCTACCGGACGGACCCTGGGAAATTTTTCAGATTGAATTCTTGTTTCTTCAAGGCTGTGGGACAGGAGAAGGCAGAGAGGAGGCTGTGTCCTGTTAGTTGTCGACACATATTCCCGTTACTTACAAATTTCGAAAATGAGATCAACAGATGCCAAGAATACTAATTCTGCCTTATTTAAGCTCTTTTCAGTCTGGGGTTTACCTTTGATCATCCAGAGTGATAACGGACCACCATTTCAGAGCACAGAATTTATAGGATGCTGGGAAGATAAAGGGGTGAAAATTCGAAAATCCATTCCCTTGAGTGCTCAGTCAAATGGGTTCATCGAGAGACAGAACCAAGGCATAATTAAGGCGATGGCGGCGGCGAAACAATAGGGAAGAAATTGGAGATCAGCTATGAACAAATACATACACGTGCATAACACACGCCGGCATCATTCTCGACTAGGTGTTACCCCATTGGAGCTTCTAGTGGGACAGAGGCTACAGAGGAACTTTCCCTTGTTTATGGGATACTAAGGAAGCATTGGACCGAGTGACGGTATGCGAAGATGACGCGGTAGCAAAACTGGTCAACAAACAATTCGCCGACGAACACCGAGGAGCAAAAGTTAGACACATCAGTACAGGTGATCGCGTCGTGGTGGCTATCCCACAAAGAACAAAGACAGATCCAACGTTTACCAGCAAAGAGTATACCGTTCTTAAAAGGTACGGAGCAAAAGTGGTTGTCGTTAGCGATACAGGCGTAAAGATAGCAAAGAACGTTAACGACGTTAAGCTGAAGGTAGATCAATTCAGGCACTACTCTCAACTTGCCTCGGAGGAAAAACAATCGCTTATGCCTTCTATACCAACGCACGATATAGATAAAGAGGTTAGAGAACTAGACAGACCAAAAAGGCCCGTGCCAATACCAGATAGATTCAAGGTCTCAGTTATGTACAACATCACATAGGTTAGGAGATCGTTTATTTCTAGGATTAAATCGCGTATAACGTAGAAAGTGATATTTTTACTATTTATATAAGTTCTTTAAGATACCATTCACTTTTAAAAACATAGTTTTTAACCAAACACTTGAAGAGTAGGAAAGGGGAAAGATGTAGGAGTAGAAAAGGTAGAGGCGTAGAATAGGTCAGAAAATAGGAGACGGGAGGAAACTGTATTACTCAACGGGCAGCGCATAGAAATTTGAAATAAGGCGAATGACGAGAGAGAGAGAGAGAGAGAGAGAGAGAGAGAGAGAGAGACCAAACAAAAGGAAAGAGACCGAGAGAGCAGCGAGCGAAAACAAAAAGCGCGGCATCCAAAAAAATCTGATAGCAGGAGGTTGTTCAGTCTTGTGATTAATTGCGTAGAGGAAGGATCGGCAAGTCTGTGTACAAGCGAATAAAAATAATAAAAATGAGTGAAAACCACGACAGCGTCCACTTCGACTTTGTATAGGTTATCTGTATCTGGATCATCTGATTGAGATTCGTTATTTTCAAGATCTTCATTTAATGTTGATTCTGAATCACTCGCTGTACAACACGTGTCATAATCAGATTCTGTCCCTGTAACTGTTTCATTTGATTGATTTTCCAATGCCTCGGTATCTTGTATTTCTATGCTTTCAGTTGGCTGGTATCTATTTTCAACGTGAGATGCTGCCATACTTATGGGTAAACCTACACGAATCTCATCTTTTTGATGGAATATGTCATTGCTATTTGGGATCATATTTGCAGTTTGCACCAGAAATCTTCTATTTCGTCGAAAATGATTTCCAAAATTGTCTTGAACTATGTACGATCTACTGTTTACCTGACGAATGATTCTACCATTATTCCATTCCTTTCCGGTCTTTTTGCAATTAACTCTATCTCCTATGTTCAGGACTGGCAATGGTTTTGAAGCTCTGTCATAGAATTTCTTTTGATATTGTCGCTTGGAAAATATTTTTTCTTTCGATGAGTTTTTCATCAATGCAATTGAGAAAGACCTATTGTCGCTACTGTTGTAGTCCCAAGCTCCCGACCACGCTGGTTTTCGCTGGTCTTTTCGGGGATAATTCGTTAACGAATTATCCCCGAAAAGACCAACGAAATACAGATCATTTTCGGGGATAGTGAACACACGTGAAAGATGAACCCATGCAAAAAGAGCTAAAAATAGAAATGAACATTCGGATTCACTCCCTCCACTCATGATCATGCTTCACCCTTGATGCTACCAACCACATCGCTAGTTCTACTTCGAATCACTTTGCCAGTTGCGCCACCATATTATTATTCATTATCGTGCTATTTACTGGTTTGTTTGTATGAAGGGTACTGATACTAAAAGAATTAAAAGAAATAAATAAAACAATAAAAATAACAGATTAACTATTAAACACGCATTTCTAGCAATGAGTAAATGAGTTTGAAGTTATTGGAGCTGGATGTTTTAAAAATTAAATAAAACTTTAAATCATAAAAAAAACAATAAAAATGGAATTGAACTCAGGTCGACCATGGTACTAACATTACACCATTAACATTTGACCATAACTAGTTCATGAACATGAATTGTTATCTATCACTTTTAAACCCTTCAAATATAGTACAATGAACAAAGAGATGTGTAACCGCGCGGCTACATGAGGTGAAATATACAGCGAAATGAACTATTTGACAGGTGAAATATCTGACAGGTACAGCTAAAGGGTTGGGGGAGACACAACATCCGCTTTCGAAATTCTATTAAAAATAATATCTTCTTAAGCAGAACATTCCCTAATTGAAAGAAATGATGAACTGTTGATCAAAAATTGACAAAGTTCACGATATTTAAGTTATTTAATGGATTTTATTACGATTTTGTGCACATTATTTGTTTACATTGCACATCAGCTGGTTGCTGTGATGCTTTATCCGTCAGATATTTCGCCTGTCAAATAGTTCATTTCGCTGTATATTTCACCTCATGTGGCGTCGCGGTAAAAGTTCATCGATGCGTGTGAGAGAGTAGGGCTGATGAATAGAAAGAGATGGCATGAGTTTGTGTTCATTATCCCCGAAAAATTTCGCTTGGGGTGTTATACTCTAGAAGACGATATGGAAAATATTTGATATCGTCAGCTTCATAGCATCGTTTGATTATGTTTTTAGCAATAGCTACACCTTTTTTTTTGCTAGTCCGTTACTTTGAGGGTTTCCCGGGCTAGAAAATGATATATTAATATTTGTATCATTGCTATACGTTACAAATGCAGTAGAATTGAACGATACATTGTCACACCTGATTTGCGTGGGATACCCATATTCACAAAACACGCGATCTAAGACTGCCAGGACACATCTTATTGATTTTTCATTTAACTGTCTAGAAATAAGATACCCTGAATATTGTATAATATCTATAATTACGATATGATCATTCCCTGCGTATTCATATAAATCTATACCCACTCTCTCAAATGGATAAGTAGGAGGTATGTCTTGTAAAAAAGGTTCTTTTTGTTGGTTACGTGTAAACTTTTCGCAAACCTTGCATGATTTAACAAGTTAAGTGATGTCATTCGACAAACCGGGCCAAAAAACTGGAACCTGGCTCTTGCGAGAGTTTCTTCTATGCCTAGATGAGGAGCATGCAACCATTTGGAAATAGTTAGTTGCATGAGAGTAGCAACAACCAATCGATGCTCTTTAAACAACAATCCATTTTCAAAATGAAACAAGTGTCGATGCTTATAAAACAATTGTCCTAATGAATCTAGTTGATGATATGACGGCCAGCCCTGTTTAATATAATTGACAATTTGCTTGTATCTTTCATCATCATTGAGTTTACCTACACAGTAATTATAATTATCAGTCGATAAGTATGCTTTATTGGATATTGCATGAATCATCCCCGATAACTCGTTGCTTAAGTCTTTATTGTCTGGCAGTGCTGCTCGTGAGAAACATTCAGCTATAAGTAATTCCTTACCAGGTGTGTATTTTATGATCATTTCTGGATACTTCAATAGATGGAGGAACATTCGTTGCAAACGAGGAGTAACATTATCAATATCACGTTTAACCAGAGCTTCTAGTGGTTTGTGGTCCGATTGAACAGTGAATTCGTGACCATATAAGAAGTGATGAAATCGTTCACAAGCAAAAACAATAGCCAAGAGTTCTTTTTCTATTTGTGCCCACTTTTGTTCACTTTTGGATAGTGTGCGAGATGCATATGCTATTGCCTTTCCGTTTTGCATTAAAACACTCCCTAAACCATCTTTAGAACTGTCTGTTTCAACTGTTATAGGCTTGTTGATATCAAACATTGCTAGCACAGGTTGATTAGTAATCGTCTCTATTATATCGTCAACCTCACGTTCGTGTTGCTCGGTCCAAGACCATTCAACATCATTGCGAGACAGTTGTCGCAGTGAGGCGGTTCGTTTGGATAGATTTGGAATAAATTTGCCTAGATATTTTAGAAATCCCAGAAGACCAAGCACCTCTAACTAATTTTTTGGTCGGGGCATATCAACAATTGCATTTATATAAGGTTGATCTGGTCTTACAGGGTTTATCAGCATAATAAACAACTGTCTACTTGTTTATAACAATAGTCGTTTTGAATAGACACCACTGTCTACCACCACTCAGATGGTGTAAGCTACTCTGTCCAATTCAATAACACAATTTTCGCCTTCGATTGCACAAAGATCGGATTCGGCATGGTTTCTTGTGGTTCTTTTATAATTAACAAATTTAATGTTTTTATTTATTGAAATGTATGGTTTATACTGCATATTGCTTGAATAAAAGAAACGTGTTTGAAAATGTTTGGTTTTTGCAAAATTTGTCCTAACAAAACAAACTGTGCCGAATCTGACAGTTGCCAATTGTGTTAATGAATTGGACAGAGTAGCTTACACCATCTGACGTGTGAGCAAGTGGTAGACAGCGGCGTCCATTCAAAACGACTATTGTTATAAACAAGTGGACAGTTGTTTATTATGCTGGTAAACCCTGTATTGTACCATCAGATAATATGTGACCCATGAACTTGATCTCATCAGTTCTGTATTGCGTTTTGCCAGAGTTAAATTTTTTGTTATTTTGTCTACCCGCACAACAAAATCGAGCAGTTTTTGAGCTTGGTTTCTAGCTCGCTTTCAGCTTAAACTGATCGAGAAAGCGAGCAGAAACGTCCGAAGAACCGATCGAAGCTCTTGATCGATTAAGCGTTTACGGTCGTTCAAGAGAGCGCGAGTTAGCACATCGGCATCAAACTGCTGATGCGGCGGGTTGAATAACTTGGGTATCGATATGCTGATCGATATATGCATATCGATACCGTTAGCCGACCGGTCACATTAAGCGTTGGTAACAATACCCGCACAACAAAATCGAGCAGTTTTTGAGCTCGCTTTCTAGCTCGCTTTCCGCCGAAACCGATCGAGAAAGCGAGCAGAAATGTCCGAAGAACCGATCGAAGCTCTTGATCGGTTGAAGCGTTTACGGTATTTCGAGAGAGCGCGCTGTATGTGTTTGTCTCTTTTTGACAAAAAAGCTTCGGTACGCAACCGTGTTGGCGCAAAAATGATGATTGCCGAAAAATAGTTCACACCCATGTTCTCTTTTTCCCCTCCTTCCCCTTTTCTTCATCCTTTCACCACATTTTATCGTTATTGGTTCTTGCTCTCTATCTACATTGAGCGAGTGGCTGACAAGTTTTCGATCGCTTTGCGCAGCGGGTAATGGAAAATAAAGTTAGTTGGTTTCTAGGACTCGAAAGGTCCACTTCTTTCTAGCATCGAAGAAAGAAAAATAACTGGCGCCCGAATAGGGACCTGAACAAGTTAAACGGGAAATGTATAAGTCAAAAAAAATCCTAACATTAACAGTAATTAAATCTGTGGTCAAAGGAGCCATTATTAAGACAAAGCGAATTTTGGGACACCGTGGTAAACACCCGATTGCTGCCAGCAGGCCCCCAGTAGTCGAAAGGAATAAAAAGGAAACCCTGCTGTAGCTGCCCAACTTTCCCCCGCGGAAAACTTCATCAATGGAGATCAACTCAAAATTACTGTAAGTATTCAAACAAAAAATCCGAAATAATCATATTTTGGTGAACAATACAAAGCCTCGGTTTAATTAGTGATCGGTGAATTATAATTGTGACAGTGTAAAGTAAAGTGGAAGCTAAAAAAACCAAAAATGACCAATCCCAACTCCGAAATTGTTCTACGATCTTTTGTAGAGATGGGGAAAACCCCTGACTTTTTGAGGGACGTTCCAATTTTTGACGGAAACCCAAACGAACTGATGAATTGGATCTCGGATGTAGAAGATGTTTTTATCATGTATAGGGATCTTCCGGACGATTCGTTGCAGTTCCATTTGGTTGAACGAACAATCAGAAGAAAAGTCCGCGGAGAAGCTTCCGACGTACTAAACGCAAATAATGTAACATGCGCTTGGCATCAGATAAAATCAACACTGATGCTATATTACAAAGATAAGCGTGACGTGAAGACCCTAGACTATGAATTAACGTGTATAAAAAAGGGTTATTCCGAAAGCCTTGCCGGATATTATAGCAGAGTTAATGAATTACTAACCGCTATGATAGCACAAGTTCAAACGGATAGCAAATATTTCCTCCCCGCGAACGTTCATATAAATTATTTTAGGGAGAAAGCTTTGGACTCGTTTATAAGAGGTCTTGAAAAACAGTTATCTACACTGTTAAAAACTGCTGACCCGAAGACCCTTAGCAAAGCATACCAATTTTGCCTTAATTACTTTAAAATGGACATTCGATCAGCACCTTATAAGAATCAGTATGGTAATCAAAACTCCTCTAATGCTCCTAAGCCAAAAGATCTAGGGTACGAACCGCAACCCTCCAGGGTAGCACCTAGAAAAATTGTGTATCAACCAACACCCCCTCCCAGAACAGCCCCTCCAGCTCCACGTCCAGCTCCACGATACCATCCAGCTCCACATTAAGTTCCGAATCACCAATATGCCTCCCAGAGACAATACCCTGAGCCAATTGAGGTAGACCGAAGCACAAATCCAAGAAATATTAATTATAGAAATAGACCCTCGTATGGGGAAAAAAGACCAAGACCTGCATCAAGCCAGGAAGCATGGGTAAAGAGACAAGCTCACCCATTGCAAGCTCATCAAATGGATAGCAATGACTACCATTTACAAGAACAGATCAGGGAACAGTTCACTGATGAATATGATATTACAGAAAACAATCAAAATATAAATTTACAGCACGACCATGATCCGCAAGAGGGATCAAGTAGAAATCATCAGAACCATTTTTTAGAGTGGGAGATGAGTTGGTAGTTCCCTGTCTTGCGATTATTAAACTCAAAACTACCATTGGAACTTTTCCATTCTTAATAGATACAGGTGCTAATATTAATTTAAAAGATCCAAAATTAGCACAATCATACGAACACAGCAAGCCGTAAAAATTTTCTATAGGCCAAATTAGTAGTGCAAACAGTAAATTTTCTCCCACATATGCCATTGATATAATTTTTTTCCATCCTAAAATTGATTTCGAAGATCGCTTTTTACTTCACCATTTTCATAATTATTTTTATGGTATAATTGGCAACAGCATGATGAAAGCTTTGGATGCTATAATAGACCTAGGAAAAGATCAAATAACATTAACTAGAAACGGCAACAAGTTTGTTGTCCCAATTTCATATTATTCACCGCATAATCATTCTTCTCACAATTTAATCCGAACATCTCACCTCTCAAAATTAGAGTCAGAAAAACTAAAAAAGGTGTTGGAGATAAATAGCAATTCATTTTATAAACCAGTTACTAAATTAACTTGTACAACTAATATCGAATGTACAATACACACTACGGATAGCTCCCCAGTTCATCAAAGAGTTTATCCTTACCCTGCTGCATATGCTGACGAAGTAAATAAGCAAGTGGAAAAATTATTCGAAGATGGAATTATTAGACCATCTCACTCGGCTTGGACATCCCCGGTATGGATTGTACCAAAATAGTCAGATGCGTCAGGGCAAAAAAAAATCCGAATGGTTATAGATTATCGCATGTTAAATGCCAAAACCATCTCTGAAAAGTACCGAATGCCTGAGATAAACTACTAAATAGACCAATTAAAAGGAAAAAAATATTTTTCATCGTTGAATTTAGCTTCCGGATTCCACCAAATTTAGATGAAAGAATCGGATATCGAAAAAACAGCATTTGCTATTAATAATGGCAAATACGAATTCACTAGAATGCCATTTGGCTTAAAAAACGCTCCGGCAATATTCCAAAGAGCGATTGATGATATTTTGCGAAATTTTATTGGAAAGATATGCTACGTCTATATAGATGCCGTTATAGTTTTTGGAGATAGTTTGGATAACCATCTAGAAAATTTAGATACAATTTGGAAAACATTAAATAATGCAAGATTAAAAATTCAATTAGATAAGTCAGAATTCCTGCGTCAAGAGGTAGAATTTCTAGGTTTTATTATTAGAGCTGATGGAATAAAACCTAATGAGAACAAAATCGACGTAATTAATAAATACCCCGTGCCCAAAACTATTAAGGATTTGCGTGCATTTTTTGGATTAATGGGCTACTATCGACGATTTGTCAAAGATTTTGCTAAAATAGCAAAACCTCTGACAAACATTTTAAGGGGGAAGGGATCTGACATATCGAAAAAGAAAATTACTTTAGACTTACATGACATTGAATGTTTTAATAAAATGAAACAAGTATTGTCATCAAGCGATATTTTAATTTATCCAGATTAATTTATATCCAGATTTTAATAAGCCATTTATTTTAACAACAGACGCCTCAAATTTCGCAATAGGATCAGTTCTCTCTCAAGGTGAATTAGGCAAAGACAAACCAATCCACTTCGCCTCAAGAACCTTATCGAGGACAGAAGAGAAATATTCAGCTCCCAAGAAAGAGATGCTTGCTATTTTTTGGTCATTGCAAACGTTCCGTAACTATCTTTATGGAGCGAAAGTTAAAATAGTAACCGATCACCAACCCCTGACTTTTGCACTATCACCAAAAAATACGAATGCCAAATTAAAGCGTTGGAAAGCTTATTTGGAAGAACATGATCATGAGATTTTATACAACCCTGGCAAAGAAAATGTTGTGGCTGATGCCCTCAGTAGAATAGTATTCTCTGTGTCTGGTACACAACATTCTGCAGAAACTAGCCAAGATTTCGACATTATCTCTACAGAAGCCCCATTAAATGTTTTTCAGAATCAGATTATACTAAAGGAAGGGAAACCGAAAACAGTATTCGAAAACCCGAAATAACGAGAAAATTATGCCCAAGTTAAGTTGATTCAATCGCGAGCAGCCGT
>NW_024428037.1:7500-12500 GCF_017562075.2 Anopheles merus | reverse complement strand
GTACGACTTATCCTTCTGAGCATCTTCCTCTCGAACGCGGCTAAGAGGGTTTCGTCAGATTTGGACAGTGTCCATGTCTCAGAGGCGTATGTGAGTACTGGTACTATATAGGTACTATATAGTCCCAGCTTCGTCCGTCGCGACAGGTTCTTTGAGGTGAACTGTTTTTTCAGGCTGTAGAATGACCGGTTGGCAGCCAGCATCCTTGCGCGCAACTCAGCTTCCATGCTATTGTCGTTACTGACCTTTGATCCCAGATAGGTGAATTGTGGGACGACTTCAAAAGTGCGTTCACCTATCTGCACGTCACGCCTACGTAGATTCTGATTATTTGTTAGCGGGCCCGCTGATGTTGCCACCATCAGTTTGGTCTTTGCCTCGTTTATCTGCAATCCGAGGTTCTCTGCCGCCTGCTCGATCCCTTGGTAGGCTTCTGCTACATAGGAGAGCCGCAGACCAATGATGTCTATATCACCAGCGTATACCAGGATCTGGGTTGACTTATAGAAGATGGTTCCCGTAGTCCCCACCCTCGAGTCACGGATGGCTCTCTCTAGCGCCAGGTTGAATAAGAGACAAGCAAGCCCGTCCCCCTGGCGCAGACCTTTGGTGGTAGCAAAAGGTCCTGAGAGTTTTCCATCCACCCTCACCTGGCATGTGACGTTGGTCATAGTCATTCTAACTAGCCTTATCAGTTTGGCCGGGATTCCAAAAGAGCTCATAGCGTCATACAGTTTTACCCTGGCTATGCTATCATATGCGGCTTTGAAGTCAATGAAGAGATGGTATGTGTCGTGTCTGTATTCAGCCATCTTCTCCAAGATCTGCCGCATGGTGAAGATCTGATCAGTGGTAGATTTTCCGTTTCGGAATCCTCTTTGATAGTTTCCGACTATCTCTTCGACGTGCGGGACAAGGCGATCCTGAAGGATCAGGGAGAATATTTTATAGGCGGTATTCAACACCGTAATACCCCTGTAGTTGTTGCAGTCCAACCTATCTCCTTTCTTGTATATGGGGTAGATGATGTCGAAATTCCAATCACAAGGCATCGATTCGCTATCCCACACCTCAGTAACAATTTGATGAATCTCGTTTTCTAGTCGTGCACCTCCATTCTTGACCAGTTCGGCTGCAATTCCGTCGGTTCCGGGTGCCTTGTTATTTTTCAGCCGACGGATAGCCTTTCGTGTTTCTTCTATGCTAGGTGGCAGTAGCATGACACTATCTGCTAGTGGCGCTTCTAGCTGTTGGCTAAACTGGTCGTTGAGTAATTCATCAAAGTACTGAGCCCACCGCGAGAGGACCTCTGGCTGGTTACAAACCAGATCTCCATCCTTGTTGCGACAGCAGGTTACCTTAGGTACAACGTTGTTTCGGTGACCTGCTATCGCTTGGTAAAACTTTCGTGTCGGTCCGTACGCCTCTCTGGTTTGCTCGAGTTCCCGCATGTTTTGCTCTTCCAAAGCATGCTTCTTGGAGCGGTGAACTCTTTTCTCTTCGCGTCTGAGCCGTGAATATTCCTCTGCGCATGCCCGCGTTCTATGCCGTTGCTGCATTGCTCGGTATGCAGCATTCTTACGTTCGGTCACTTGTCTGCATTCATCGTCGAACCAGCCAGATTTGGTGTTGCCACGACGTGGTGGGAGTATATTTCTTGCACGGTTTATTATTTTTGTTTTTAGAGCGTTCCACCTCTCGCTCGTAGTTTTGTATCTGTCTTCTGGTAGTAGAGACTCTTCTAAAGCGGTTTTGAATTCCTGTTGGACAGTAATGTCCCTTAGAGAGTCCGTGTTGAGCCGAGGCTGCGTGTTTTCTCCGCCCCCATTGGCGCGGGTGCGGGCGATTCTACAACGTATCACTAAGCCAACCAAGTAGTGATCGGAATCGATATTGGCTCCTCGATATGTTCTGACATTCAACAGACTCGACTGTCGTCGGCGGCTTATTAACACGTGGTCGATCTGGTTGAAGGATTCTCCACCCGGGTGCGCCCGTGTAATTTTGTGGATTTTTTTGCGCGCAAATTTGGTACTTCCTACAACCAGATTGTTCGCTGCGGCGAACTGGACCAATCTACTACCATTATCATTACTGTGCTCATGCAGACTATGACAGCCAGTGTATTGGCGGTACATTGGCTCCCTACCGACTTTTGCGTTGAAGTCCCCCAGGATGATTATGAGGTCATGCCTGGGGCACGCATCTACAATTCTAGTGAGGCGGCCGTAAAAAAGGTCCTTCTCCTCTTCCTCTTTATCTTCGGTAGGGGCGTGAACGTTTATGAGGCTTATATTAAAGAATTTGCCTCGCATGCGCAGGGTGCATAGCCTATCGTTTATAGCCTTGAAATCAATGATTGCGGGTTTCAACCGGGGACCTACGGCGAAACCCGTTCCGAGCACGCGGTGGCGGTCGTGGCAGCTGTAGTATATGTCGTAGCAATGCTTACCACGCCTGTTGTGCACACCGTTCCCTAGCCACCGAATCTCTTGTAAAGCTACGAGGTCCATGCTCAGTGTGGCTAGGGCATCATCAAGTTTTTTCAAGGCTCCGGCTTCGCTTAGAGTGCGTACGTTCCATGAGCCCATTTTCAGAGTAGTCCGGGGGCATTGCGTATGGTCGGTATCGGGATGTCCGTTTCGAAAACTTCTGTGGCTTTCCGTAGTCGTTGATTCATGGGACTGGGTGACTGGCCCCGCGCCCACGTGACCGTTTTGTTTAGCGTCGGGTTGCCCCCCCGACGTTCAGGCACCCAGTTTCCCGGGATACCCACCCCCTCCTGGTTCGCCATGTGCCACCATCCGCCCGAGGGGTTGGGTCAAGCCCGTGTACCCAAGCTTGAATATGTGGAGGCACATGTTACCACTCTGCACGACGAGGACGTGTCGGAATAGGAGTTGGATGGGAGAGCCTGTATTATCCCTCAATGGGGCTTCGGATCCCATCCCATTACAGAGCTGCAGGGAATGCAGAGGAATGCAGGGTTACGCATACGTAATTACTCTGGTGGGAGAGAAGAGACGTCCTCGGCTCGTTGCATGCATTCACAATTAGAAGTTTTTTTTTATTCTCTTTTTTTCAAATGCGTTCTAATAGTTCGAACTTATTTCTACTTATTTCCTGTCTTAACAAAGACCTTAAAAGTTGGTACTAATTTTACTTAGTAATGAGAGATTTTTACTGATTTATCCTTTTCATAAGTTTTTGTTGAAACAAATATTAGAGGATCACCTAATACTATTTATTATTTCATTCGTAGTTTGTTTTAATTCGTTTAATTTTTCCCTTATGTCTTTTGATGCCTCTTACATTTTCAAAAGTTCGTACTTTTATTTGACATGCTTTTGATTGCTCTTGCCTGGGTTTTTGTTCGTATGTTGGGTATTACAAAAACGTCTTGATTTTCAACGATATTTGGAGGGTTTATCTTAGTTTCGTTTCTAGCTGTTTGTCTTTTCGTAGCTTTATCTAAATTATGCTTTGCTTCTTTAAACAATTTATTTGCATTTTCTAGTATTTGAACTTCACTTCGCTCATTAGATTGGTTAAATGTCAATTCGTTTGGAGTGAATTTCGTGGATTAGTGTATCGAGTCATTGTATAATTGTAATTGTAATTGTAATGTAATGTAATTGTATTACTGATATCCTGACCATGGATTTTGTATCATGTCCAGTGTATTTATGTTTGTTGGAATTGTAAATTTCTGTTATGGTGCTGTGAGTTTTTTCTACTTGTCCGTTTGACTCAGAGCACGACGCATAATTCAGTACGACGCCTAAGGAAGATAAATAATTTCCCAGTTGTACAGATCTAAAAGTAGTTTCATGATCCGTTATTATTTCTTTGGGAATTCCATAAAGCGCAAAATACTTGGTGAGTTTTTGTTGAACTTGAGCCATATTTTTGTTTCTTAAGTAGAAAATCTGGAGGTGTTTTGAAAATGAATCTACAATAGACAAGAAACTGCAATTATTAGTTATATAGATGTCCATATGTACTCGATCTAATGGTTTGCATGTGACTGGCCGTGATAATATTTGTATATGGTAAGGCTTTCGTTTGTATTTTTCTGTCATACAGATCTCACAACTGTTTACAAAATTTGTGATGAAATTCTGCATTCCCGAAAAAAATAACTACGTCGTAGCTTATTCTCTACTTCTGCAATTCCTCGATGGGCTCTATTGTGTTCAGTTGATATTAGAAAATTTTGCCTATCTGTATCTGGAACGTCTTCTACTGTTTTTGTTGTAATTATGAAGTGTCCTTTAATCGAAAATTTTTATTTTACAGTATTTTGGATCAGTTGCAATAGTTCGGTTGGTGCGTATATTGCTGTTTGTTTTCCGTTGTGAATTTTGTTGATAAGGCTAACAATATCATCAGATTTGAATTCTTTTTTTATTGTTGATTTGTTGTTCTATGAAAATACGGAAAAGGGATTTCATTGATGGTTTCTTCTCCCTATCTGATATTTTGAATATGATTTGATTTTTGTAATAGTTTATTGGGCGATGTGTCACATGAACGAAGTAATCGCCAGAATCATCAGCGGAGTGTACAGTAGAGCAGCTATCTATTAAATTTCTAGGTATGTTATTTTCATTGTTTGAAGAAGTATCTGTTTCATTCATATTTACTTCGGGAAAACGGCTTAAAGCATCAGCTACTACGTTTCCTTTGCCTTCCTTATATTTTACGTCATAATCGAAATCTTCTAGCTCGAGTCTCCAGTTTAATATTTTTGAATTTTTAAATGAGGTCTTTATGAACAAGGGTTTGTGATCGGTAATGAAAGTAAATTTTTTGCCATACAAATATGCTTTGTATTTTCTCACCGCCCAAATTATCGCTAAAGCCTCTTTTTCGGTGGTTGAATAATTGCTTTCAGTTTTGTTCAGTGTTCTATTTCCAAATGCGATTGGCCTTTCATGATTTTCTTGCACTTGCGATAGAACGGCACCTAACGCATGATTACTTGCATCGGTTGTAAG
>NW_024428037.1:0-2500 GCF_017562075.2 Anopheles merus | reverse complement strand
GTGGGCGGTCTGGTGGTACAGTCGTCAACTCGTACGACGTAACAACATGCCCGTCATGGGTTCAAGTCCCGAATAGACCGTGCCCCCATACGTAGGACTGACTATCCTGCTATGGTAACAATAAGTCACTGAAAGCCAAGCTCACTTCACTAGTGGGTACAGGCAGGCCTTGACCGACAACGGTTGTTGTGCCAAAGAAGAAGAAGAAGAAGAAACCCTGTATGAGAAGGGGGGGGGGGGCAAGTTGACTGATACCCCAATGTGTTTTCGAAGTTTCGGCGGTTTGACGACAAAGGCACTTGGTGTGTTCACTATAGACGTCGAAGTGGACAATAATGTGTTTAGTTTGGTACCCTTTTACGTGGTTCCGAACAAGAGCATGTCATTCGACACAGTGTTGGGCAGGGATTTGTTGAAATATTTCCGGATGACAATAACAACGGCGGGCGTCGAAATCACTCCGTGTGGTCCAGCGAACGAAGTATTAACTATTATGTGTGAAAAGAAGGAAGAACTCGACGACTTCCTCCTAAATTCGCGAACAAGATGAAAAAATTGGTCTCGGAGTACCAACCAATGGAGCAAGTGAAGAGCCGAGTCGAGACAAAGATTATTTTGCACGACGAGACCCCGGTTCGTTCAACTCCAAGGCGTTTCGCTCCGGCAGAAAGGGAATTGTTAAACAAAACCATTGACGAATGGTTAGCAACAGGTGTGATTAAAAAGAGTGTGAGTGATTTTGCCAGTTCGGTCGTGATGGCACGGAAGAAAGACGGTACGTTGCGTGTGTGTGTACTATCGCGAACTAAACCGTAAGATGATGAAGGATTGTTTCCCTATGAGAAACATTGATGATCAAATCGATCGATTGAAATCCGCCAAGGTGTTTAGCACACTCGACTTGAAAATTCATTTTTTCATGTCCCTGTGGAGAAATCGAGCCAACGATACACCGGTTTTGTGACGCATGCGGGACAGTACGAGTTTTTGCGTACACCTTTTGGGTTAGCGAACAGTCCGGCAAGCTTCAGTCGATTTGTGGCGGATGTTTTCCACGAACTGATAAAAAGTGCTCGGGTGTTAGTGTACGTAGACGATTTGATAATCCCCTCCTCCGATGAGGAATCTAACCTTCAAACGTTAAAGGATTCATTGAAAATTGCGAGTGAAATGGGGTACAGTTTAATTGAAGAAATCACAGTTAAAAAAATGAAGTAGAATATCTTGGTATGTGATACGCGACGGGAGTTATCGCATATCGGCGGGCAAGTTGCGAGCGGTTCAATGTTTTCCTGAAACGAAAATGTGGATCAATTGCAAAGGTTTTTAGGCCTAACCGGCTATTTCAGAAAATTTATTGGGGGTTATGCCGCGATTTCTAAACCCTTAACGAAGTTGCTTCAGAAAGAGGTGGAATATGTGTTTGGAGAAGAGCAACGCTCCAGCTTCAACACTTTGAAACGAGAACGAGTTTGGTGACGGATCCAGTGTTGAAAATCTATGACGAAAAGGTGAAACTGAACTTCATATGATGCATCAAAGAGGCCAACCAAACGTCAAGTGCCGGGAAAAATTACAGTGCGTATCATTTGGAAGTATCGCGCGGTAGAAAAGTTTCGAGTGTATCTTCTGGGTATCAAGTTCAAAATCATAACGGACTGTGCTGCTTTCAAGCATACGCTTTGAAGGCGAAAGAGCTTTCGGCCAGAATAGCAAGATGGGCGTTAATGTTGGAAGAATACGAATACGAAGTGATTCATCGATCAGGGACAGTGATGAAACATGTAGATGCCTTAAGCAGGCACCGGTTATGATAGTGACAAGTGACCCAATGATCGAAGCACTTAGAAGGTCACAGCGTACTCCGTTGGATATGTATCATTTGGACCATTTGGGTCCTATGGATACGACGGAGAAAAAGTATAGGTACGTATTTGTTGTGGTGGATGCGTTCAGCAAATACATTTGGATTTACCCCTCCAAAACGACGAATTCGTTCGAAGTGATTCAGGTTGTCAGCACAGAGTGAGTGTTTCGGTAATCCTAGACGTATTGTGAGTGATAAAGGGGCAGCGTTACATCAAATTTATATATATAATATATATATATATATATATATATATATATATATATATATATAAATATATATATATATATATATATATATATATCTATATATATATATATATATATATATATATATATATATATATATATTGCCGGTCTTGTAGTACAGTCGTCAACTTGTACGACTTAATAACATGCCCGTCATGGGTTCAAGCCCCAAATGGACCGTGCCGCCATACGTAGGACTGACTGATCTATGCCGTTATGGGGGATCAATAAGTCACAGAAAGCCAAGCCCAACAGTAGTGGTACAGGCAGGCCTTGATCGACAGCGGTTGTTGAGCCAAAAAAAGAAGAATATATAAATATTTATATATATTTATATTTTAATCCGCGAAAGGATTTCACTGATTTTGAAAGATGGGAAGAAACG